>NW_007726945.1:279719-280840 GCF_000696425.1 Galeopterus variegatus | reverse complement strand
GATGTCAAAACAGATTAGTTATGCATTCTGATCATAAAATATTCCCTGTAACTTCAGTTAGGAGGAAAAGAAATTGAAAGCTATCTTACAGAATTAAACAAAGTGAAGTATTTAATTCCATACCCCCCTCCAAAAGTAGAAATTTGAAAAAATAACTTGAAGACAACATAAATTACAGCATTACAGAATAAATTCTGAAAATGTGTTTTTCAGGACAGATAAAGAGTCAGATGAATCCCAGATACTAAAGAGCTTCTTTGCTCCTCTTCTGGTTTGACCTGTGTGGTATTGGCTGATTTGGTCATGGCTTCGGCTTCCTAAAACTACCTGCTCCTCTGCTTTCTTTAATTAATATTTCAGTAATTTTCCTACTACTGCTTTGATCATTCCTTCCCTATTTTTTTCCTCAGTGGCTCCTCCTATGTTTCCTAGTTTATATAAACATTTCCCAAGGTTTTCCTGTTTCTTCTCACTGTCAGTGATTGTGATCTCTTGAACTGCTCCAGCCTTTGCCACAATTCCAAATCCCAATTTTTATGGGAGAAACGTAGTGATCTTTGTCTATAACCTAGATCCCTTCACTGAACTGCAGACCCATAACGTTTCCTTCAGAATGTCTCCATGGGAATGCTGCCCATGCCCTTGCACATCTCCATACATTCATACACCTCAAACCAACATCTCTCCTTTCTTACCTCTGCCAACAGAATTGCCTATTTCTTTTCTGAACGCTGCCTTTGTTGATGGTTTTACATTCTTCTTGATCATTTTGGATTAAAATCTTGGAGCTCTCTTGAGCTCCATCCTCTTTCTCACACTCACAGGCTCTGCTTGATAGATCCTACTGTCACCCAATGCCACAGCACCTGCCCAAGTGGAGCCCTTATTATCTCCCTCTGGAGTCAGGATGATCTTTCATCCTTTTAGAAGCAAATTTTATCAATTCAATCTTTTATAAAATAATCTAAAAGGACTTTCTTTCTCCTGTATAATATGGTCATGAGTTTTTATGAGTATTATGAGTATTAAACTATGAGTATTCAAATTCTAGAAATCCATCATAAAAAGTAATCTGATATGTTCTAAGATTTTTATGCAACAATGTGCAAAACATTCATGAT
>NW_007726945.1:174990-279093 GCF_000696425.1 Galeopterus variegatus | reverse complement strand
AAAAAAAAAAAATTTTGTCACAGAGAAATATACAATGATATCAAAAATGTGTAATATATGGTTAACCTCAAACAACTACAGATAGAAATGCCATATGACCTAGCAATCCCACTGCTGGGTACATAACTAAAGGAATAGAAATCATCATGCTGAAGGGATACCTGTACTCCCATTTTTATTGCAAACTATTTGCAATAGCCCAGAATTGGAACCAACCTAAATGCTCATCATCAAATGAGTGGATAAGGAAAATGTGATATATTTATATAATGGAATACTACTATGCCATAAAAAAGAATGAAATGCTGCCATTTGCAGCAATGTGGATGAATTTAGAGAATATCATGTTAAGTGAAATAATCCAGGCACAGAAAGAGAAATACTGCATGCCTTCATTTATATGTGGGAGCTAATAAAAAAAATTAAATAACAAAACAAATTTTCTACAGTGACACGCAACACCTCTGAAATCAGAAAGAAAGAAAGTGTTATTTTATAAAAGACTAATATCACCTGTCAAATTTCTTCAAGCTAATTCCTTTATCCCAAAACGCACCCTGGAATATCTCCCACCCTGTCCAACCTCTCCTCACCACACTTCCCCAGCCTGAGGAGGCATCTCCATCCTGTGTAAATTTCTACCTCAGTTCTCACATTGTATTATAAATTCTGTATATGTATTTGCCACTTCCACTGCATCATGACCTCCTTCATCCCGATGTCCCCAGCGGTAAGTAAAACGCAGGTAAAATAAATGTTTACTAAATGAATAAATGAAGGATACCACTCACTAACATGACGCACACCAATTCCTCAATGCCTTCCAGGAATAAAGTGCACATTCCTGAGGCTGATATTTGAAAATCTTTCATAATTAGAGGTGATCTATCCTTTCATTTTTATTCTGTTCATATTTTTGGCCCCATGTCACCAAATACTACATCTCCAGGCATATCCATCTATGGGGAGGGGTTGTGTCTTTCCTGTTCGCTGCCACATCCCAGAACTTAGCCCAGTGCCTCTCATATAGAAGATGTCCAGAAATATTGTATACTTTACTGTTTATATATATTTTTTAAACATACAAGACAATGTTAATTAGATAAGTTAACTTTCTAATATATCTTCTACTTTCCACTTCCCCATATTTTCTAAAAAGCTACCCCCTCCATTTTTGGCCTCTTTAACTTCCTCTCTCAAGTTTCCAAGCCTTAGTAAAGTGTGGTCACCTGTAAGAATCATTTTTCAATGTTCCTACACAAAATTAAATTCTCCTCAGTACAAATATAGCACTCATTTGACACCTCCCCTTATTTAAATATGCTCCTTTGATGTTATGTAAATATTATCTAAATTCTATACTTTTGGAAGTTCATGACTATAATACTTTGATATCTTTCCCAGTTTATTTCCATTTATCCTTTCCCACCTGTCCTAGCTGTAACAGACTGACTAAATACAAAATCCACAATCTCTGCTTACTAACTATTGACATAACAATTTCTGTGAATCAGTTTTTTTATCTTAGAAAAGGTATAATATTATTACCTGCCTCCCAAAATTAATTAAATAAGATTATGTAACTTAAGTGCTTAAAATAGTATGTGGTACATAGTAAGTACTCAATTGGTAATAACAGTTGTTATCAATATTACTATTGTTGTTGTTATTAACAAAATTAACACTAAAGTAAATGCCTGTTAAATGGAAATCAGTCTCTAGTGACATAGGTTGAGAAACAGGAAAGTTAATTTAAGATCAAATTTTTCACTACATTTTATAGATTGGAGTGTTTCAAACACGTCTGAGTCTCCCAGATGCCACTAGCATCTAGCTTTCAGTTACATCTGGAAAGATTATTTGATTAGAACATTTGAGATAAACAAGCATGTTGAGAATGGGGAGAAACAGGAACTCTCATTGTGGCTGGGAATATAATGTGGTATAAATATTTTGGAAAGCAATTTCTCAGCATCTCATAAAGTTGAAAATACATATGCCTATGGCTCAGCAAATCTGTTCCTACATTAACTAGAGTAATTCTTGCATTTGTACACAAAGAGGAATGTAATAGAATATTTTATAATGCTACTTATGATAGCAAAATACCCAATAGCTATGAAAATGAATAAGTTGTGCTATGAAAATCAACATGGATTAATCTCAAAAGTATGATGTTGAAGGAAAAGAGCAAATTGCAGATAAATAATGTGTACTTTATTGTTTATATTCAATTTTTAAACATTCAAAACAATGTTATAAACTGTTTATCAATATATCCACACAGCAGTGGGAAAAAAAACATAAAAAAGCAAATAAAAGAATAGAAATCCACATTGCAGTGATGTCTACAAAAACAGGGTAGTGGTAACCTCTGAGGTTGGAAAAAGGGAAATAGAATTAGAGAGGATGCTTTGTCTTTTTATCTTTAATGTTTGCTTCTTAAGCGGGGATATGAGTATAGAAGCCTTTGTGATATCTGTCTATCCTTAGTATCCACCATGCATTGTATGTATTAGGGAAACATCTAAATTAAGGGATTTTCTCAATAGAAACAGAAAACATACAAAATTGCTCTATCATTTCTGGAAATGAAACATGGTGTCTGTTCTCCTGGCTAGAGATAAAGATGGTTTTATTTATTCTGAGGAAGGACCCTATAAAGAAGCCTCACATCTCTGGGCAAGATGGTGCCCAGAGGAGTCAAGAGAGAACCTCTAAGAGAAAATGAACCCTGGGGAGGAAAGGGTCAGCATGCCTTTCCCTCGCCTTCTCATGCCTACATCCAGGAAAATTCTCTTTCTCAGATTTCCTCCCTTAGGACTTTGGGTGGTGCAGGAGGAAGAGCAGGGCTATGTTTCAATTTTTAATGCTGGGTGCACTTGCTGTCTCCTCCATTTCTCTGGCCTCCCTGGTGGCACTACAGAATTCCAATCCCACGTTATTAACTAAGTAGTTTACCTTTCTGCTTGAAGGTCCATTCTCATCTCCATTTCAAATAGCCTGAGGTGCAAAGCATCATTCCCTGCACAAGAACCAGCTCCCTCTCTTTTACTGCAGTGTTACTGTCATTCTCTTAGGCTACCAAGCTGAAAAATCCAAGAGCATCTTGACTGTCATCATGATTATTATTCAATTTTCTTTTTTATTGGATGATTCCTTCATCCCCCTCTTCTTTTCCGTTTTAATTCTTAGCACCCCTCATTTATTCCTGCTCAGGTTATTGACACCTGTTTCCAAAGGGCCCTCCCCGTGTTCATGTATGCTGTGCTCTAACCCACCTGTGTGCTGTTCCCCAGACGAACCTCCTAAAGCTCTGCTTTCAATATGTCAGTCCCTGGGTCAGGACCCTTATGAACTTCCGCTATTTAGAAGCTGAAGTCCAAATCCCTTTAAAGCTTCCACAACCAACTTATTCCAGCATCATCAGACAAAATCCCCTAGAATTCCCTCTATAGAATACCCGATATCCCTCCTTTCTAGATACACATAAAAATAGCCTGTTCAATTTCACTTCCTAATTCTTGTGCTTGACATCCCCCTGCTTTAGTGTTTCCCAAACCTCAGGCATTCTGGAATCTCGTCGTGGTTTTTCCATTAGCAATTATCATCTGAACTATTTTTTACTTAACATTTTATGTAAATCCACTCATTTTAGCTCAGATAAATATTTTAAAGGTTCATTTCTATGAGTACCATAAATGACAAAACAGGTATCTGTTGAAATAGATAGATGATAACTATAAAAATAAATGGTGTGGTTTTTTTATGATTTTGTTTTGTTTTTTTTTTAACCGGTAAGGGGATATAACCCTTGGCATGGGGTGGTCTGCACCACGCTCAGCCAGTGAGCACTGGCCATCCCTATATAGGATCCGAACCTGCGGCCTCGGCGCTACCAGTGCTGAACTCTCCCGAGTGAGTCACGGGGCCGGCCCTATAAAAATAAATGTTGTTCAAAAAGGTATTAAATGAAACTAAATATTTTTTTCTTGCTAAAATATGTTACTTTGTTGTTGCTATAAAGGAAGCTGAAATTAGTGTTAGAAGAATTTTGAATTCATATCAATAACAATATTTATCTTTGAAAAACTGAAAGTAAGTTAAAAAATATAACTTCTGAGTCTCTAATTTCAAAGTTAATAATGATTGTCCAGTGTAAATGTTGTCTAAAATCATTTCATGCATGCAAAGTTTGGAAAATGGTGCTGTACATGAGATGTTCTCTCTTTCTATTTCTGCAGATCTCAATTCTGCACATCTTTCCAGCACTGGCTAAAGTTCCACCACTTCCCACAGTGTCCTCTTGAATTCAGTATACTCTGTGCTATTCTCTGCATCCTAGACACACATCTTTTCCATGTTTTGGGAAGTCACTCCACTCTGTTTTTGAATGACTCGTAAACAAGTTTTCAAGTGTATTTTTTCTGGTCTCCAGAGATTACAGTTCAAGAAAAGTTTTATGGTGGCTTCTTTTTAACCCCCTGATACTGGGCATCACACCATCTGTGATGGGATTAACGAGCAGTGATGCCATGAACAGTGTGAGTGACTGATGAATTAGCACTTCCTCTCCGTAGGTGTTTATGAGTACATAGCTGTTCTAGCAGATAAGGATCCCCTTATAAGGGCTGTGTCTGGTCATTCATCTAACCTCTAGGACAAGCCCAGTGGGAAAACATTGTAGAGCTGCTAGAAATCCTTGTCAAATGAATAGATGACATTTCCTAGAGAAACCAGACCACGGATGGCATTCAACAACAAAAACAACACTGCCCTTTTAGGAAATATACTACATGGGTCCAGGGTTTCTGCGGCTTTCCTCCACCCGTGTTATCATTCTAATGCTGTCCTGGACTTGCTGACATGTCTTCTAAAAGGATTCACATTTATATGGCATATCTTATAAAACTTTGCACATTCATCACAAATACTGGTTATTATCACCTTCAATTATGACCAAATACCATAGGGAATGCTTAATCTATTAATAGACAGCATATGTGCGGTTTTTCAAAAAAGGATTTTCTAAAAATTCAACGATGACATGTCTTCAAGTTTAAAATCAGTGTAATTTCAAATTGTCTTTTTTCCTCCAAATCAGCTAATATATTTTAAGATAAGGAGTCTTTTAACAAACTCAATTATAGTAGTCATTATTATCTCTAAGACACAGACAGATATATATAAATTAACTACAGGGAAGGTGAGAAAACTGGAAGAAATAATAAATTTGCTTTACATTTCATAAATGAGTTGTAACTAAAGCTTTCAAGTAAATTGCAACTAATAATTACGACTTCGTTATCCCTGGATTCTGTACACTGTTCTGTACACTATTCAGGTATTCTTAAAATCATATTAAAAATTACTATTATGAACTAAAGATAATCATGTTAAGGAGAGCATAAAAAGATTGCCACTAAGGTCCAGACAACTTTAAGAATCTACCTGAAATGCATCATGATCACCTCGTAATTATTGTTATGTAAAAATCAAACACTAACATAGGTGATTCAAGATCAGACCTTGAAATTAGACCCTCTGAATTTAGATATTTTTTAAGCAATCAGGGAGATCTTAATAAATGAGAGGCACCAGAATTTTCACTACAAACTTTTTGATCTTTTTTTTTTAATTGAGGTAAAAAATATATAACATAAAATTTACCATCTTAACCACTTTTAAGTATAAAGTTCAATATTGTTAAATATATTTACATTGTGTTACAAACAATCTCCAGGATGTTTTCATTTTGCATCACTGAAACTCTACACCCATTAAATAATCCCCAGTTCTCTTTCTCCCCAGCCCCTGGCAACCACCGCTCTACTTTCTGTTTCTATGAATTTGACTACTCTAGATACCTCATGCAAGTGGAAACATACAGTATTTTTCTTTTTGTCGCTTTGTTCTATTTTTGAAGCTTAATTGAAACTTAATTAGGATGAAGTCAAGTTACTCTCCATCAGTCTAGCCATATATTTGGCACAATGTACCATGCTAATTTAATTCTATTAACCCAATGAGGTAGGTTATACCCACTTTACAGGTGAGGAAACTGAAGCTTTATGAAGTGAAACGTTTTGTCAAGGGTCATAAAGTCTAATAAGCAGTGGGGCTGCTGAATCCAACTATACCTGACTTTGAAGCTCACAACCTTTTTAACATACCTGGATGCCTTTTGAAATATTTAAAATTTTCAGGAGGTTTTACCCATCTACATATTTGAAGCAACTCAGGATGTTCGTTTTCGGTTGTTGTTCACATTTGACTTTTAATGTTGCATGTGTTCCTCCTTTAAAAAAATAATAAACTTCTTTATTCTAAACCATGTCTTAAGGTTCCTTCTAACTATGTCTCACAAGCCCACAGAAGACCAGGTACCTTCTCTTTTTTTTCAAACAGGGTTTGGGAAGAAAGAAGCAGTTATTTTGTTCAATTTTTCTGGAAATTACAGATGTTTCTAGTGGGTAGCACATATTAATAGTGAGAAAAAAAAATTTTTTTTTTAAAGCAACACTTACATTTGTGGAAGTGAGCTCCAGCTTCTTCAATTCAGGCACATTGTTGTGGTGGATGGAAGTCACTCTACCTAAGCCGGGTACTGTCTTCAAACGTGCCCTGCGCTGTGCAGGCAGGCACCTGCTCTCTGCTGACAAAGCCACCTGGGACTTGAAGTCCTATCAGTATGGCTCCAAGGCTGCCCAACCAGAAACCCTGAGAGGCAAGGGAACTACAATACCCACAATGCAGACTCCTCACCCGAAACCAGGAGAAGAGGGTGGATGGCTAGAGTTTCACCCCAGGAAGAAAGGTGAAACAGATGTAAAAGTAATAAGGAAAAAAACAGGTGAGTGTATCTGAGAACAATCCATAAATATGGGTTGGGCCTATTTCTATGAAAGGAAATAAAAGTGGTTTAATATTTGCCAAGGTGTAAGAAGACTCCCTCGGTGTTGGCAAGAACTAAAAGATCTTCATGCAAACAAATCCTCATGCAGCCCTGGAACCTGCCCCACCAGATTCTCTTTCGGTGATTCAGAGGTGAGAAGGCCTGGCTGCCTTGTGGAGCAGGTGAATGAAGACATCCCAGTGAGGCCTGACAGTCCCAGTTCCTCCTACATCAGCACTGTGATTGTCACTTAGAGATACTACAGATATAATGGAAACCTTTTGGCCCTTCCTCTTCCAAAATGCTCTGGATTTTTAAAAATATGTTTTAAAATGTGCTTTTTAAATTGTGAGCAAGAATGAACCTTTCTTGATATTTTCTTCCATTTTCCTTTCCATGTCTGGGTTTTATATTTTCCTTCTGTATATTACAGCATTATTTCCAATTGTTCAAAATTTAAGAAAGAGGTAATTGGCAGGTAAATAAGAAAAAGAAATATTTACCCTTAGTAAAATGGAAGAAGCAATAACTGTTTCACTTCTTTGCAACATCAGCAACAGAGAATGTAAAAAAACAAAAACAAAAACTAAGAAATGTGAATCCCCCGTTTGCTCATCAGCATTTCTTTCTGGCCTTTTCTTTCTTGTTACTCATAGCTCAGAAAATGGATAGAGACAAGCCCTGGCTTGGTCTGAGCTGCAAAACATAACAGGAGGATTCATCTAAAGTAAGCAGATGGCAGAATGGTGATGAAGGAGAAGTTTTTTCTCTTTTCTGAACTTTCTTTCCCTCCATTTTACATACCCCTCCCTCCCTAATGTGTCCTGCTGTGCAAGCCACCTAATCCACCCAGAGTCCCACTGAAGTCTCCCCTGGAGTCATCCCACAATGCAAACGGAGCTGTTCCAGTTCCTTTTGTCACAAGCCCCTCGACTCCCAACCAGAACCTAACTTTCCTTTATGCCATTCATATTCCTTCCAAAACAAATGGCTCTCCTTTTCCCCAAACCCTACAGATTTTGTTCTCTATGCTTTTTCTTTTCCCTGAAATCCTCTTTGCTCACCTTTAAATGTTTAAATCTTTCCTTTCTTTCAAAGCTCAGGGAAGAAACACTCTTCACCAAGAAGTCCTCTCCAGTCTGTCTTAATCTGAATTATTATCTCCTTCTTAATAAATTTCATAGTACTGTATTTGGTGCTCTAATAACACATTTCATACCTTCTTTCATTGTTTTGTGAACAAAGACGTACCTATTTAAAGGCAAGAACTTGTTTTAATTCCACTTCGCTCAGTATTGTACACGTAGATGTTTCTGATAAGCAATCAATGCACGATGTTTCTCATAAGCGATCGATGCACGAAATGACTGAGATATGAACTCTGAGTTGGATGCTAAGGTCTAGTACCGTCTCTCTCTTTCCCAGAAAGCACTTGCATTTAAAGAATTCTCTAAATACCAGACAGGAACACTGTTATCAGAATCCCACTGTGGTTTAGCTCAATGTGGCTTCTACAACCTTTATTTGCAGAGAGTCAAAGTATGAAATCTAGCAGTTCAACCCTTGACAATCCCTGAAGTGAGGCTCTAATGGATCAGCACTAATTGTCTCTCCCGCTCCCCCTCATGCTGTGCACCTGGCTTTCTAACAGCTTCCTAAGGTCTGGCCTCCCTGGAGTCCTCAGTCCCTTGACTGTCTCTTAGACACCTGGCCCTGCCTCTAGCTGTGATTTTTGATCAGCAGCTCTAGCATTTCTGGCTTCCTTCCCCTATAACCTAATCTCCTGGCTCTGGAGACTAAAGTCTGACCTTTGGACTCTTTAAGTAGTCCTTCATCACTACTACCTCCTACCCAGGGAAGAGAATTCTCTCAGCAGTTGCTAGTTCCTCACACCTCTGCTTTTTTGTTTGTTTGTTGTTTTTAGTTTGGGCTGAAGAGTTTTGAGGAAAATTGATATGTATTGACTCTGGGAACAAGAATTTTGAGGATGGGGTTCTCCTGGTCCTCACATGCTCTGCTGTGTTTCAGCTGTTAACCACTGTGGAGGAAGTGAACCTTCTAGATCCTGCTGACTCACACAATGAAATGTCTGTGGACCATCAGATGCAAAGAGTGGCAGGTGACAGCGATTGGTGTCTGGAACGTCTTCCCAACTTTCCTTTAATCATGCCATGGGACTGTTAGCCCTTCAGCCTGCCTGTATGAACATCCTCTAAGCTAACTAAAGTTGGCTCTGGGTCACTTTTTTAGGATAGTCTCTTCTGACCCTTTCCACACGCCCTTTTATGTTCCTGGTACTGATTTACACAGATGTCTGGGTGGGTTGATGTTTTGTGCATGCTAATCCAAGATGTTTTCATTTGTCCACTGAAATCATGATCCCTTGCAACCATGAGATTTATCTGTATCTGAAAAAAAAATGTAGGATATGGACATATGCTATTTCCTGACAGGTAGGAAAAGGGGATGGAAAGCCAGCCCCTTCCACCCCAGAATATGGGAAGAAGAAAGCCGAGGTTGAATAGAACTCTAATGGGGCTTCAGTAGAAACATTGGTAGGCACTAGAGAGTGAAGTGTGTAACAGGCAGGGCCTCTGTGTTCAGCCACAAGCCTGCACCAGCATGTGCTTGGCCCAGTGGGAGGGCTAATCAGGGACTAGCTATAACCACATCCTTCGATGTGTTAATGTGAAGGTGCAGAGAAGGCCAATGGACCTATGGAGGCCAGGAGTTAGGACAAAGAGGCTATGCTCCCCCTTCATGACTTGAGAAAAATGGTAAGAATCACCAATCAATGGATGCTATGCTTGTACAGTGATGCAAAAGGCCTGTTGTCCAAGTGCAAGAATCAAACCAGACTTCTCACAGTGGGTGACCTGCCACGACACAGAAGGCACCACATGGGCTTCAGGTCTCTTTTTTTTCCCACATCATAATGTTATGTCTGTCCCCGTCCCTCACACTCAGCTATCTTCTTGGAGAGAAACTAGAAAAGGAGGAGGAGAAACTCAGACTGAGAATACAAAAGGAGGCACCCAAAAGAATGCTTAAGCTAAAGGAGATTGTGATGCATGCAGTTATAAGTTTAAAATCTGCTCTTTCACCCCATTCACACACTCCAGTGGTAATGACTAACATAAAAGCTGAAATTCCAGTGACTCACTGCCCCAGCAGCCCTTGTAGATAAGGGAAAGGGAGAGCAGTAGTATGACTAATCAGGCACAGCTATCTGAGACCTGGAATTAAGAGCTGGAGACACAAAGAAGCAGGGACAGAGGAGAATCCCTCTCACGGGGAACAGAGGCAGCCATGTGAACAATGCCCTACTCTGGATGAGACTGTGGAGGTCTTGGAGTTCAGGGTCCAGGGCTCATAGTGTTGTTCATGCAATCCGTGGTTTTTAGGCCTTACCAGAAACAACGGACCAATTCAATGACATTGTTTGGGCTGCTGCTCTGACTTCATGAGCTGTGTGCCTGATTTGCCAGCCCTCCCAGCAATTCTGGGACTGGAGTTTTGTGTGTTGCTTTTCAATTAGATCAGCCAAAGTCGTTTGCTGTTGCCTGAAGCTAAGAACAGTCACTGATACATACATCTAACACAGCTCTTCCCACACTGTCACAGGTGTCATCTCTGCCAACCTCACTATATTTAGACTTTGTCAGGTCAAGGACTAGATCTTATTTATCTCTTCATATCCTAAAGCTCCAAAGTCCTGGCCATAGTGCAAATTTGTTGACCTAAATTGAACTGAGTAGTAAAATGAGGAACCCTTGCTTAAGTTCCTTCTCACTTAAAAATTCTCTGACCACATCAAAGCTGTAAGGTTGCTTATTAATGCAGAGGTAATTATTATCCCCTAAGGTTGCAAATGGTTTAGAATTTAGACTTTACCCCCTCTCTGTATCTAGGAGGGAGCAGATCTAGTAATTTCCTACACACAGGGAGAAATCAAACACACAAAAAGTGGTTTGAATATGCCCAAAGTGTTGCTTATTGTTACTTAATAATCAAAAGAGGTATTTTTTTGGTATCCTTTAATGACCTATGTCAAATGTCACTCATGTTTTGTCCCTGTAGTACAAATGTACAAGAAACAGTGATAGGAAACAACATATTTTCGTCATGCTCAGATTTTTCTCAGTATGAGGCTATTTTGGAAAGAAAAAGGCCACATTTGCAAGCTTAGAAGAAAGTTCCCCTTGGAGTTTTTTCTCTGTCCTGTTTCAGTATGTATTGACCCTGGGCAGCTGTGACATTCGTTTTTTAGGTCACTTTGTTCCTGAGTCATGATCACACTGTAACTTTCTGAAAACAGTTAATAACTGTGCCTGTTACCAGTTAATTTCAGTGAATGTCTCAAATTATAGTAAGATGTTAGGGCCAGAGTTAATTTAGGTCAGATTGATCATATTTCCCTAGATTAAGGAAGTGAGCCAAGTTGCTGATGCAATTTCATAAGTTTCCTTCATTACATCATTTTGGATCCTTACTCAGCCATAGGATGAATCATCCATAAATTGACCCCCACCAAGCTGTAGTTTAGAAGTTCACCACTGTTTTCTTTCACTTGTTGCTTTCAGAATAACACGCAAGGAAATACGGGCCAACTCTTCGTATGATCATAAGATTTTTCTTGCTCTCCTTTTGCTACGAATCAACAACAGAAAGTGCTCTGTGCAGTTTTTGCTGGAATGCCTATGGATTACTTGTCTCTTCATGGCAACCTAAAAACTTGTCCACCTGTTGACTCCTTGCTATTTTTATTAGTGCAGTTGCCATTTTCATACCAAGATCACTCTTTGGAAAAATCTTCAGCTGTCTTTACATCAACTTCTCTGGCATTTACATGCTTTTCCAGAAAATTTCCAAAGCACAATTTGTCATTAAGTCTTCAGAATGCAAAATTTTGTCTCTCACTTAAAACAGTAATTTTGTGCATTTCATTAATGTGTGTGTGTGTGTGTGTGTGTGTGTAGACAAGTATATCATCTACTTCACCCAGTTTAGGGGGGAAAAGAGTTTACTCTGAGTCTCTGGCATACCAGATGGTAAGTTCTTTGATAATAGAACATAAATTTTAATTGTATTCTATAAAGCTCATAATCTAGAAGATAGAACAAGAGTGTCAGATATTCCTAATTTATCTGCCAATATAGTTTAGATCATACACTTTTCTTACACTTTTTTACATCTTGCCCAAGAAGACAAAACATTTTTTTTGAGGTTAATATCCATTCACTTACTGATATTGCTATGAGCACCATCACTGAGAGTTTACAGGAGTAAATTTTTCATTTGGAACTTTCGTAAGAAAGAAGCAGTATATTCCTATTCTCAAAACACTGTCTCTTATTTTGTATGTTCCTAATAAATATTGCACCATGATAGGTTCTCTTCTCCAACTTGGGATTAAAAGATTGAAATCCATAGAGACACAAATAGATTCACCTACAAGAGACAAAATCCCAATGTTCTCTAGCATAGAAAAAGAAGAAGGTCTCAAGTCATCCATTTAATACTCTGCAAGGATTCCCATATGAGATGTTGGAGACTATATGAGGCTGGCTGCTTATATTTCCAGACATTTTCTTGGCACTAACACTTTCATTCTAAGTGAATCAGTTTTTAATTGCTGCCATAACAAATTACCACACATTCAGTGGCTTAAACTATGCAAATTTATTATCTTACAGTTCTGGAAGTCAGGAGGTTGACACAGTTTCACTGAGCTAAGGTGTCAACAGGACCACGTTCCTTTACACAGGTTCTGGGGGAGAATACATTTCCTTGCCTTTTCCAACTTGGCTCAGATCCCTTCTTCCATCTAAAAAGTCACCAATGGCAGGTGGATTCCTCTCATGTCACATCTCTGTGATCCTTCTTATGTTGTCACATCTCTCACTGACTACAGCCGGAAAAGCTTCTTTCTTTTAAGGACTCATGATTACATTGGGACCACCTGAATAACCCAAATCATCTCCCCCATCTCAAAGTACAGACTCTCAATCACATTTGCAAAGTTCCTTTTGCCACGTGAGGTAACACATTCACACATACCGAAGATTAGGGCAAAGACATCTTGGAGGGGCCATTATTCTGGCTAGCACACTGGGTTACTTCCTAAGAAAATTCTCTATACAGCACTCTAGGGCTGGAGTTGTGTCCTGTACAGGCTTCCCATTGGGACTGAGAGAAAAATCTTTCCATATTCAAACAGAATCAGTTTTGGAAGAAGATGTAATATTGAAGAGGTATAAAGAAAGGACACAGGTCCCCAAAACATCACCTGCCTCTCAGCTGTCACTCATTATTTTATTATGAGGAGCACATGATTCAATTCCAAAAATGATCTGATCTACAGAACATTTATATTGAATTAGTTAAACAAGACCATATTAAAATGAAAATACACATTAGAGGTTCCCATTGCAAGGATTCATCAATTGTCAGTGCAGCAGGGGAAGTTTATGAAAAAGGCTAAGGGGAGAGAGATAAACAGAGAACTAAATAGAGAAACAGGAGTTTGCCTGCATCTGAGAGACTATTTGGATTGCCTCTCACTCCTACAGTTTCTTTCTCATCAAGAAATCTAGCCACTGATGAAAGTTTTTATGCCCGGTAACATGACTCTGCTGCCCTGACTGACCACAGGTGACTGACTGCAAATGACTGGATTAAAAATTGATGTCCAAATCAAAGTTGACCATCTGCACACTAGACCATGTTTTTTTTTTTTCCCCCGTTTTTTTTAAATTGCATGTTTAACCAGTTTACGGATCATGAATCAATTTATCAACATTTTTAAGTGAAGTAGAATAAAGGAAATGGAATGGAATGGAATAAATAGAGTAGAATAGAGTACATCAGAGTGCATTGAACTAAAAAGAGTCGATGTTGTTTCATGAACTGTTCATTTTAATGTGTGTGTGTGTGTGTGTGTGTGTGTGTGTGCACATGCCTGTGTGTATGTGTGTTTGAGTATTGAATCAAATATAAAATGGTTTTCTTTCTGTGGGCAAATTTGATAGCTACACAATTAGATAGTGATCTTATGATGCAGTCTAGCATGAGAGCTATGCAATATTAGGATATTTTTATATTGTATAGTAACAAACTAAACAATCGAATCATCTCTCTTTGGCATTAAAATAAAAACTTCAAATAGAGGTACAAGCCCTGGAGTGTTGCAGAACCAAGATAAACACCTTGACAAGACGGAAAGCAGAAACCACAAACTAGTCCGAAGCTTGAGTAATATTCAGAGACTGTGGGTGTAGAGAGCAGCAGGGTGAAGGGTTGTTGATTGGTGGTGGCAGCAGAATCGGAGAGAGAATGAAGCAGAAGAGCAGAAAGGCTAGTCACAGTGATGGCAGAATCACAGAATTAGGAAGTTTTCTAACTCTGAGCCCATATTCCTTGGCTTAGATCCCTTTTTCCAAGTGAAGTATTAGACACACGTTTATAAGCATAAGGCAAGGTGAGATGCTAATCATTCTTACGTTCAACAAATACTTATCGGCTGCTTACTGTGTGCCAGGGACTGTTCTAAGAGCTAGATATATTGCAATGAAGAAAACAGACACAAATCCACGGTATCATGGAGACTATTTAGAGGATATGTACTAAGTGTTATATCCTAAACTATACTTAAGTTCTACTTGGTTATGCAAATGTGGTGATGATTTCTTGTGCTTTCTAAATGTGTCCCCATCCTTTCAAAACACCGTCATTATTTTATTTCTTGCAACATGATAGAGCCTAATTAAAATGCAGCCCAAATAAAAGTTGATCACTTAGAGTTTTGCCTAGGACCAGTCTTAAATGCACAGAAGTCTCATTCTAGTGGAGATGAAGCAAGGGCTTGTCTCTTCTTGCAGATGGCATTTGGACTAAAAAAAAACAAGAAGATGAATGAAGTAAATTAAATATAATAAGGCTTTCATCACTGTTTCTTGTTTACTCATTGCAAAAATTATTCATTCACTCATTTATTATTGTTCCAATAAATGATTCTTTATAAGGAACCAACTATTACTTGTTATTCAAAATTTGCCTAACTCTGTCAGCAGTCCCCAAGGCACATTTCTCATCTTTTCATTAAGTATTCAACCTCAATTATCTCTTATTTTCGTTTGTATATTTTACCTCTTCCTCTCATCTGAATCTTTCCTATCCACACATCTCTCAAGTACTCCCAATTTTATAAAAACAGCAAGCATTTACATCTCTCAAGCAACTGTCTTCTCAGTCCTCAATGCTTTCTCATTGGACTTTTCCCTATATCAAGCTCTCCTTGTGGAGAGCATTTCTCTAAATCAAATGGATTATTATTATTTTTTTCAATCTTTATGTTTCTTGATCTCTCAGCAGATTCTAACACTTGCATCAGTCAGAATGGTATAGATTGTGCTACAGTAAAAACAAAAGAAAAACCCTACAAAACCTCTGGCTCACAACAACAAAGTTTTCTTTCTTGCTCACTCTGCCTGTCCACTGAGGGTTAGCAGGAGGGCTTCACTCGACTGAATCACTCAGGAATTGACTTTCTGAGCAGCCTCCAGAAGGACACCAGAACACTGGGGTCCTGGTAGAGGGAGAGCTTTGGGGAATTTCATACAGACAAATATAAGCTCTGCCCAGAATCAATACACATCAATTTTCCATAAAACTCTTCAGCCAATACTAAACGCATGGTCACACCCAGCCACAACAGGGCAGGAAGTAGCTGTTCCCACGCACCTGTAGGCAGAGAGCTGGAAGGATTTGACAGGTTGGATGCAGCGCCTACAGTGAGGTTCACTCCTCCCCCCTTGGAACTTACTCTCTCTCATCGTCTGAGAGTCCACACTCTCTTGACACCTGTCCTCTCCCTCCAGCTGTTCTGTCTCTGTCTTCGCAGGCTCATTCTCTTTCCGCCTCTCAGCTTGGCTTAGCATCTCCTCTCCTTCCAGGGGCAATCTCCTCCTTGCCACTGCTTCTCTTACCTTCTATGCACTAACGATTTCAAATTTATGTCACAGCCCTCCTCTGAGCCCCAAACCCAGATACTGAGTTCTCCTCATTTCCACTTGCGCATTTCAATCCAAAATTGGACTCATTAATTTGCCCCTTAGATTTTGTTTGTTTGTTTGTTTGGGTTTCTTTGCCTGTGTTTCCTACCTCAGGGAGTGGCATCATGAGCCACTCAATTCTGAAAGGTAAAATCCCAGGACATGTCCTTGTACCGCTCCTTTCACCCTTCACATCTCATCCATCTCAAGGGAATAATACTACAGCCTAAGTGACCTCTTCTTATTCACTTTTGCTGCTCTTTAATCTGTCATTTACATTGAAAATTGATTTTTTTTTCAAAATGTAAATACAATGCCTCTATTTTAAAATTTTTAAATATCCTTCCTTTTCTTTCAGGACAAAGCTAAAATCCCTACTTGAGCAATAGGGCCCACCATGGTCTCTTGAGTCCCTTTCTATCTCTTCGCTCTTATCGTGTATTACTCTTAATGATACGTGATGCTCTGCTCCAGAGAAGACGTGTTTTAGTTTCTGGAATTTTCCAAGTTTTCTTCCACCAAACAGTCTTCAGATATTCCCTCTAACTGAAATGCTTTCCTCTTTCTTTTCCTTTGGATTTTGCCCTTCCACAGGCAAGCTTTCCTTAGGTCATCTCTACGAAGGCTTTTAATTTTTATTTTTATTGTGGTAAAACATATATAAGAATTTCCATTTTAAGCATTTTTAAATATACAATAAAATGGAATTAATTACATTAACAGTTCTATGAAACCACTACCTCTAACTATTTCCAACTATTCTAAGTATTTACTCCTCCATCATCTTAAAAATAAACTCATTAAGGAATAACCTCTCATTATTACAGACTCATTAAGCAATAACCTCTCATTATTCCTGCCCACGCCCCCATTTCTGGTAACCTCTAACCTACTTCTGTTTCTGAAATGTTTTTTTCTTTTTAATTTATTTTTTCTTAATTGACCCGTGATAATTGTATATATTTATAGAGTAAAATATGATATTTGTATATATTTACACTGTGTGCAATGATCATGTCAGGACATTTAGCGTATCCATCTCCTCCAACATTTGTCACTTTTTTGTGTTGGGAACACTCAACATCCTTTTGACTAGCTATTTGAAGTTACGCAGTAATTGGTTGTTGGCTGTAGTCTCTCTATACTGCCACAGAACGCTAGATCTTACTCTTCCTATCTCTCTACAGTTTTGTATCTATTGACCACCCTCTCCCCATCCCGCACTCCTGTCCTTTAACTCCATGATAATTTTTGTGAATAATTCATGTTTGTTGTTCAGGTAAGCTCCATGAAGTTAGGGCCAATGTTTGTGTTTCTTCTCCATTATTTTCCCAGCTACTAGCATGGTGTCTGAAATACAGTACATGTTTGCTAAACATAGTTTAAATGCATGACTGAATGCCAAATATTATATTCCTTTCCTATATTAGTTTTTATTGGAAACAAAATTTATATCTTTGCTTAAAATTGCTCCAAATAGAAAAAGGGAGTATGGTCCTTATCATTAGAGAAATTTATAAGGAAGCATTTTATAGAAATAGGTGAGCTGTTTGCTAAAATGTACTTGTTAATGAGATTGTTAATGATAACCCTACTAATAAAAGAAGCACAGTTTCTCATCTTTTCCCACTTATATTTCATGGATATTTTTCTTGCATGATACTCAGGGTAGTGACTGGACACATATCCAGATGTGTGTGGCCATTGCAAAAAAAGGACAATTAACTGGAAAACTGTTACAGTGATTTCCCCTCTTTCCATTTCAGAAGAAATTTATGAATTGCCAAAGTTAGAGTTTAAAGTTACGGAGCCCATGCTAAATAAATACAGGCCTGCAAATTTCACCAACTTTCTGGGAAATGAAATTAATTAGCCCCACCCGTGAGACACTTAAGTAATGTGTCACCCTAAATTCCAAGCTGGTATTTTTAGGCCATTGTTCTAAGGACTGATGCTACCAGTAACATGGAAATAATTTATCTCAATTTGGACATGTATTAACACTTTTAAGTTACTAAGGTTCCTCTGGTGGACTTTTAAATGCTATTTAGCAAATAGTGTATATGTTTTGTTTTATTTTCAGGGTATAATTTGCATCTTAGAACTGAGTAACCAATTTCTCAATAATGGAATAAGTGCTAGCAATTTTACATTTTTAAGATCAAAATCTGTGTTTAAAGCCCATGTGTAACCTATCCAGGGATTTATAATGAACATGACTAAAAGAATTTCAGTATATGTAAGGAAAGATAAAATATCAAATATGTTTAAGACTAAAACCAAAGGATACTATTCACCTTAAATGTTCTATGTAATTAAATTACTCTAAACTTTCCTTAGCACTTTAAAGCATTAACTTCTTCTTTTTTTTTTTTTTCCCTTTTTGTCTTTTTTCGTGACCGGTAATGGGATCGCAACCCTCGGTGTCGCGCCCGCACCGCGCTCAACCAGTGAGCGGACTGGTCTCTTTATGGGATCCGAACCCTCGGCGGGAGCGCTGCCACGCTCCCAAGTGCTGCACTCTACCAAGTGCGCCACCAGGCAGGCCCTAAAGCATTAACTTCTTGAAGATGCCCATTTAGCACATTTTTGTGCTACAAGGGTACTTCAAAACTTTCATGGAAAAGCAGAATTAAAAGATAATACAATCTTTCTATGAACTTTTCAAAGTACCCTCATACTCTAAGAAAAGTTATTTGCTCCTATTATTTATACCTATAAAATCAATATTACCTAAATCTGTAAAGTAGATTTGGAATCATCTTTGCAGAAGATTAGTGGTATACTAATTATCTAGGAATTGGTCTGCTGGCCAATTTTTGATGATGCCAGACCAGAATTATTATCCATGAAAGTGATTAGAAAGATACTAGAATAGAGCTTAAAAAGAGATTCTTATCATTGAAAGGTTACTTAGAAGTTTTCAAGTTTAAGAGAACATTTATTTTGCAAGTTCATGTAATTTATTTATTCATACGTAGTGGAGAAAAAGTAAGACCTTCTCTTCACCCATCACAAGAGTCATGGCTGACACTTCTGTAACAGAAGACAGATTAACAAGAGAAAAGCAAAAAGTTTACATGACACAGGAGCCTTCAGAAATGAAGACCCAAAGACCCAGGGAAAACTGTATGTTTATGCTTAGGTTCAATGAAGAATGTACAGTTGTGTAGAAATGTCATTGGACAAAAAGGGAGGCATGACCCAATGGTAATAAGCTAAGGGGAACACAGCAAGTCCTGGTTTTTCAGATTCTTCTTGGCTTCTCTCTGTAGCATTTCTTTTCCTTAAGTATGGGACAGAACTCCTCTGGAATAAAGGTCTTGTGACCTACTTTCAGACAAGCGAGGCCAGAGAATTCCTTTACTAACATGCTTCACACGGAAAGGCAGGGGAAGATCAGAGAGTGACCTTTTATGGCTAGCTTTCGGGAGAGCAATTCTAGTTTCTATGACCTGCCTGGGGGAGAAGGAAGAGAGAAAGAAAGAACTGCAGGAAAGGTCAGAGAGGCCTTGGTTCTGGGGGCCTCCAAATCTCCTTCATCTCAAACTACTTACTCAACGTGTCAAAGTGCCATACTTTGGGTTGTCATGTCTGAGCTCTTGACACATACATCATACATTAAGCACTGCCACAAACTGACACTCGAAGCATTGAAGTGAATCTTCCTTGTGGATGAATTGGGCTCCTGATCCAGCATTCTTTCCACTTTACCATAATAATATTTAATTTTATCTTCTTTCTGCAATCATCAATGTCCAACACTCTGGAAAGCATGATTCTGCACATTTTTAAATTAATGTTTTATATAAGTGGCTAAAAGGAACTATTTAGTAAAAGGGAAAAAAATGATTTCAAAAAACACTTAAGGATCAAAAACACTATAGGGAAATGCTTTAGGATTCCAAAGAAGAAATTAAAATGAGAAAAGTCTCTTTCATGTTTCACTGGTGGGTGGATGAAAGTAAAAGTTCTGAAATAGGAAAGAGCTCTGGGACTCATTTGGATGCATTTGTTAGCATTGCCAAAAGGTAAATCAAATAATGTAAAATATTTCTGGCCAATGTAAGAGCCTTACAAAGATAGTTTGTGGTATTACCACACAATTTCCTTTCATATTCATGCTGCTGATATTGATTTGCCTGTTGGTCTTTCTCCTGGCAGATTTTTCCAACATCACTGAGACAGTAAACATATCAGAGAAATACTAGATTTGACAGTGATTTCCGAAGAATCTTTCTACACGTAATCTTTTCATTTCCATACCCCTAAACATCAAGGAGGCTTCTGTGGGCTGGTCTAAGAATCTGCTCACTGTTTCGAGTGTTGTTTCTCTGGGAAGCTATATTCCTCTTCCAGAGAATTGACTCACATGCAGAGCTGATAAGAATGTTTAAAAGTATATATGACTTAATGATATGAATAATAACAGTAAAGTTTGAGTGGTTTAAGAGTCTCGACAGCATTTCCAACCATTCTTCAAATGCTTTACAGAATTTTGCAATGTTGCTATAATTAAAAAAAAAAAAAAAAAGCAAAAAACCTCTGAATTAGAAATCCAAAAACCTATATTCATATCCCTGCTCTTCAGCTACTAAGCTATGTGACGTTGATTCAAGACACTTAACCTGAGCCACACTTTCCTCAGCTGGAAATGGGTATAATTTCTGTCCCATCACATCTCCTGGTTGTGAAGCAGTGTAGAGCAGTTAAAGGACATGGACTTCAAAGTGAGTCAAATTTAGGCTTGGGCTTGACCTCCACTGCTTACCACATTACTGAATTTCTCTGAGTCCCAATTTCTTACCTTTCAGGATTTGAAGGAAGATTCAAAATAACTTGCGCATGATAAGTGTTTGGCTAATGAACAGTTGCAATGATTAAAAGAGATTTAGAAGGTGCTTGAAAACTGTTGAGTGTCATCTAATATAAAGTATCATTTTGTTAAACATAAGGATATGTACAGCCATTGTGCAATGTAGATAATGAAACCATAGCATATAGTGAACTTGTTTGTTTATCATCTGTTCTCCTAACTGCAATGATTGAATACAGGCCATGTGAGATGAGGAGCTTCATCTACCTTGATTTGCACTCTACTTTCAGTCCCTAAAACAGTGCACAGTACATAGTAGACATTCAACAATATACTAACACTAACATAGCATCTATGTTCCATCTTCATAACAAGCCCGTGATCTAGGTACAATTGATTATTACCAAAATTTACAGATAAGGAAACTGTGGCAATGATCAGTCTTATGGCCAATAAAGGGCAGAGGCAGAATTTGAATCCCGTATGGCTCCAGTGTTTATTCTCTTACATGCTACACTTTACTGGAGATAAATACTTGTTTAATAAATGAATGAACCTCCATCTTCTTCCACAATTGTTTGGGAATACCTGAACCATAATAACATTAAGGATACAATGTTAGTTATACCCATTTTATGAAAAAGGATGGTCATTTCCTTTTGTCTTCAGACAAAATGACCATAAAAAATCTCTCTGGAGAGGTAAAAGGAAAAGGCTCTTACTTTCTGAGCAAGCCAGCGGCCAGATTACACAAGCCAGTAAGGGGTAAAGGAGATGCCTGCTAAGTCTTAGTGGACTTTTGGTAAAATGATCTGCAGGATTTTCTCCCCTGGTTAGTCTCACAAAGTACATTTACTCTCTTGGTAAACTTTGGAGGGAGGATATGTGTTTAATGGAGAATTCTGGCTCTCAAGGTTCTCCCTCCCAAGGAACAGACCCTAAGCAAGCTGCTAGAGCTCATGCCTAATCCAGGAAGTAAAAATTACACTTTCTAGATTGTATTCTGGCTTCACCATCCTGAGCATTTGCTTACCTTTGGATTTTTCACTTTCTCTATCTAGAAGTAAGCACTTTCTAGCTTTGATATTATTTACCCTCAAAGTCAGCTCTTTTAGGGAATCTGTGAATTAGTTGTGTAACCTTGCAGAACACAGACTTTCTGAGCCTCAGTTTCCTTACTAATACCTGTCCTTCCCAATTTTTAGGTTGTTGTGTGTCAATATAAAATAATGCATCAAGAACTATAAATCGCCTTACAAATGTAAGAAATATTGTTACTGTTCTTCCAGAGCGAGGAAGGTGAAATGGCACAATGCTTAAAGGCTGGGGCACTGTCACAGTACTGCCTAGTTTGAACCCTGGCTCATCACTCAAGTGATTTATGACCTTCCTGTGCCTCAGTTCCCCCATCTCGAAAGAGCTGGTAATAACACCTACGCTGTTAGAATTTTGCAAGGATAGAGAGAGTTTACACATGTAAAGTTCTTATAACAATGTCTGGCATGTTATGACAATGTCTTAATAAATTAGTTGTCATTATTATTTATAAAAATTGGACCACATTACTGAAATAGTAACATACATGATATTTTCTTTCCTTCCTAATAAATCTTTATATTCTGAAAACTCTTCCTGGTCTATTTCTCCACTATTTTGCCTTCTTCATTCATCCCCTGAATCTGAATGTCTTTCACATTTATTAATAACTTTTACTAGACCTACTTTTGAATATCATAGAGAATCCTAAAGGTCTCAAACACTTAATAATTTGCAAGTATTCTGAGGCCTTTATCTGGCTCCTGTGTTCTATAAAGTTCCCAAATGTTCAGGTTAGAGTGACCTATTGAGTTTACATCACAATCCAGTTGTTTGTTCTCTACTGCTTATAGCGTAAACAGCCATCCATATTCAAGATTATTAGAGCTTTCCATTGTATTTTAATGCATTTGTGGGGCAATGGGGGCTTGATTCCATGATGAACTGGCATTTGCAAATTGGGTGATTCTAAAAAGCCTTGAAATCTATTACTAGTGAATGCCAGCAGTCAATTTTATCTATAAATTAGAAGCATTCTTTAGTTCTGGATTTGTATTTACAACAGTTTCTATGAATATTTACCTACAAGTTCATTGGAAAATGCAATTGCATTATTATAAAATTATCTTCTTCCTCAGAATTGCTACTCCCCATCTGCCCTCTGTCTTCGTAAATAGTATCATCATTTGCTCTGCTGTGTAGCTAACATCAGACATCAGCATTGACTCCTCTCTCTCACTCCACATGGAAAATTTTCAAAGTCCTCTTGATTCTATCTCCAAAACATTTTAGCATTTACCCTGCACTTTGCAGTGCTTCGTCTTTCTTAGATTAGGCTTTTATCTTTTCATGTGTGGGTTACCTGAGTCCAATATCTTACATACTGATCATATCACTTCCCTACCCCAAACCATTGAAAGCTCCCTTTTAGCTAGAGTACAACAACAGAGTTCCTTCTAGCATGGCATCCAGGGGCCTTCCCAACCTGAATCATGCATTCTTTTCCAGCTCATCAGTGCCATCACCTCCACACACCCTCCACTCCAGTCATAAGAAACCCTACTGTTCACATACCAGTTGGCATGTATGCCTTTGCCTTCATGCAATTTATTCTTCCTGCCTTTTTGTCCATCTGTACACATCCTTTATAAACTATATTTATCCTTCATAAAAGTCTCCTTTATAGGAAAGCCTGCCTGACATTTCCTTCCTTCCTTTTTAAGGAATACATCCCTCAGTCTTCTGCGTTGCCATGGCAATATAATACCCAATACCACAATGTTTTAAAGTTGCTGTTAAAATATTTATGTCTCTTAAGCTAATCTTTTAGGTTAAAATGAGAAAATGATGTTTCTTGCATCTTGTCCCTGGATGCCTAAAAAACAGAGTCTTAAAACAAAGCTAACCTACTAAGATTTTATTGGGGAGTAACAATCCCAAGGAAGCAAGAGTGAGAAAGAAGGTAAAGCAACACAGAACAAGACAGCAGCAAATTCCAGGTGATACATTATGGGACTGGCCACACGACACCCCTGTGTCTCAGACCAGGCAGTCTGGAAAAGAAAAGTGGGCAATTTATCTATTCACTCTTCCCTTCTTCTCTCTTCCGTTAGTCAGGATTCACCCACAGGACATTAATATCCATTCCTCTGAAGTGTGTTGCCAGCCCCTTTGGGAAGCCATTGGGCTGCCCTGTGCCTTCCTGGTCCCAGGTGTATTGAACCTGAGTGTTGGGGATGAGCTCTGATGCTCCCTCCAAAATAGTGCTCATTGCATCGTGGGGAGACAGTGACAAGTGGTGTGGTTCAGATAGAGGTGATTACCACAATGGCCTTCATGACTGCAGTATAAAATATGAGTAGACAGGTGATACAAGCAAATCTAGGTGATGGGGACTCATAAACAGGGTCCAGTACACTTCTCTTTGTTCCCTGGGACATAGGTAGGTTAATGTCTAGTAAGTATTGACTACCTGTGAAACAAGATGGTCATCAACTTCACCATTGTCAAGCGGGACTTGAGGCAAAGCCAGCTTCCTTGCATTTGACTATGGACACAATCACAGGGAAGTAACATGTATCAGGTACTACTAAGTGCCAAACACCATATGAAGCCTTTCATCTTCTGCAGATGAATCTTTTAGTCTAATTCCCCAACATTGTATATGATAGCTCCTTCTGACATATTCATTTTATAGGTGAAGATAGGGGGTGAGTGAGTTGCTTGGCCAAGGTCACACATCTAGTGAGTTGTAAAGTCAAGATTCTAACCCAGATAGCCTGACTCCAGAGCCTCTGAAAATATCCCCTAATAACCATGAGCAACTCTGTTCTGAAGAAGAAAGTCAGATCTAAAGTTGGAGATGAGCATGGCTTGCATCTTTTTTTATTTGGCAAACACACAATCACTCTAGCAACCTCCTCTACAGTGCTTGCAACAACACAGAACTGTACCAGCACCCTCAAATACATTGTTGTGCAAACACACAATTTATAGTCATAACAATGCACAGCAGAGTTCAACTGCTTGACCATTCACAAATTAAAAGAGGACAAACAATCCATCAAAGCTATTTCCTCAGAAATCAACTGCTTTGGAGTGTATGTGGAATGACTTGCTATTGAAGTCCCAAGTGTCTGTTTACCTTTTCCTGAGAAGGAGTGTTGAGTGCACTCAGCTCTTGGGTTTCTCTTCTGTAATTGAAGTATGATAATGATCAAGTATTTCCTAACTCCCTCTCTGCTCAGAGAACTGCTGTTGTGAAGGTCCCTCACAGGCTTCCATCCTGCTTGCAGGGAAGAAAGTGAGAAGTTTATTTCAATGCTCTGTCAAGTATTTATCTTAGTATAGTTCTCCAGGAGAAGCATATTTAACATCAAAACCATGGTCTGGAAGAAGCCATTCAGTGTACCTGAAGCCTGATTATGGAATTGTCATATTTACAAAGTGAAACTTCACTCTGTGGCCTAAGCGAATTCCAAGTTTCCACCCCCTGAATTACATAAAAATTTTGCCAAATTGCTATCTAAGCCTTGTTCGTGCCCTTTATGGTTGTAAAATGCTTTAGTGTACACAAGAAATACAAAAGTGTTGAGGCTGGATTTAAAGAATTTTTTTTTTTTTAATACTTACTCCTTGACAAGACACACCAAGATAGTAAAAGGCTGGATATAAGCCCTGATTACTAAATGGCCACAGAATCCAAGAGCTATTGCATTCCTAGCTTTACTTGAAACAATAACCACAGAATGATAAATTAAAGAGGAACAAAGTTGTCATTGAATGTTTAATGCTTAAGCTGCATAGTGTGTCTCCTTTTAGCCTACTGATTAAATGTTGAATCAGACAGATGTCGGTTAGAGCCCAGGCTGTAGCACTGATTGGTAGCTGAGAGAAAATTCCCAATCCTTCTAAGCCTCATTGAGCCCATCTGTAGAGTGGGTTTGATAAGACTCTTGTGAAGATTAAATGATTAATACTCACAAAGCATTTAGCATGTCTGACTCATAGCTACTTGAAAATGATCACACAAGTAGACACCAAGGATTCCTTGAAAATACACGCTGACTTTGACTTTTATGCCTACTATCTCTGTGTTTTCCCTCTCTCAACAGTGGTTAAATCTTCAGGACAAGGAATAAAATGAGGAACTGAAAGTCAACTGAGTATGAACAAAGGCCTTAAAAAAAGACTAGTTTCTCACTAAAGATTTTTTTTTTAAATCATTAATACAGAAATCATTGTTGAAGTTCTAAAAATTCAAGGGATCTCTGAAATAGAAAGACATCAGTCTTAGGCCCTAGAGAATCCTAAAGACTAGATGGGGAAAAAAACGAAAATAAAAAGAAGAGCCTGTTGAGAAGAAAAATAAGGAAATAAAGCTTATGAGAATCTTTAGAACACAGTGACATAAAGGATTCTAATAGACGAGAGATTTTCAAGAATTTCCCTCATCTATTTAAATGTTTCTTGAGTGTGCAATATGCGCAAAGCTCTGAAAAAACAAGGCAATAAAACACGTTCTCTGCCTTTAAGAGAATTGCAATACCATATCAGGGTTATTACAGTATAAATATGTGCTAGGAAAGGGGAGCACAGAGGAGGGAGCCCCTGTTCTGCTTGGCAAGGGGATGGCAGTGAAGGCAGCCTCAACCAAAGAGGTAATGGTGGATTGAATGAGCAGTAGCTGGCCGGGCAGAATGAAGGAGAGGGCATTCCAAGAAGACAGACCTGCATGCACAAAGGCATGGGGAACTGCAAGTTCAAGGTCAAGTTAAAGCATACAATGCAAATCAAAGAGTGGGTGGTAGTTCTTCCTTTAGGGCCTTTGTACCACCTGTGAGCTCTCTTCAGAAGGGGCACTTTTTCTGCTGTTCTTCAGGTGTCTGCTTCTAGTCATTCAAGTCTCAGCATAGATGGCATGTGTGTAGAAAACCATCTCAGACGATACATCTTAATTTAGCTACTCGGTCACTCTCTAGAAAATAAACATATTTTTATTCTTTGAACAGTACATACTAATTTTTTTTAAATCTCCCTTACTGGCTTATCCATTTATTTGTTTACTGACCATTTCTCCCCAATAATGGATACTCTATTTTTGCTCACCACAAATTCTACTGCGCAGAATTCTGCTGTCATAAAGTAGACACTCAATCGATATTTGGTGAGAGAATAAAATGGGCTGAACATGTAAACATGAGACAGGACATGAAAGGATTTGTAAGTCGTGATAAGGACCATCTGTATTCTACAGGTGGAGAGGAGCCACTGATGATCAGTAGGTATGAAAAAAATATAGTTTTCTGTTAGAAGGTCATTCTTATGAGAGTATAGAGGATGCATTTGAGAAGAATGAGACCAGATTGAAATTCACTGGAGTAACTGAACCAGAACATCTACAGCGAGAAAGAAGAGGGGACTGATAAGAACAATTCTTCTTTGGAAGGGCCTAAGGGCGTGGAGGAGACTTCAGGGGGAGGAAATGGTCTTGGCTAACCCTCTGGTTTACGACTTGTACAAAATACATACACTTGATAACAGAATTTTCTAAATGTTAAGGGAGTTAATAGTGCCAAACAAAGGTGAGAGTGCAAAGAAAGTGTAAACAGAGGGAAAAGCTGTGAATGTGAAGAAGTCCTCACTGTCATTCCAGAGCAGAGACGGGGGACAGGTTGCATGAGCTACCAACTATGAATGAATATTGGTGGCTGTTGTTGGCTGCTTCTCTTTTCATCTTCGGCTCCATCCTGCGTAACGAGGTGAATCACACAGACATGTGCAGACACCACAGCCCACAGGACCAAGCTTGGTCCACGCCCCTCATAGAAAGCTTCTCCTGGTCACCATTCGAGCCTAGAAGTATGCACACTACCAGCAGCAAGATTCACTCTGGAAGATGATCTAAGGGATTCTTTCTGCAAAAGCCTTGGATGCAGGACTGTGGTCAATTGGACAGAAGAAAAAGGATGTACTAAAGAAGTGGGTATCACGGGCTCTGGATGGACCATCCCCATAGCCTTGCAGATGCCTTGACCAGGGAATAAATGCAACTGGAGGACAGCCAGAGCATGGGATCCAGAGCAGGGGTCACTTCTGTCTGGATCTAAAGGCAGCACTGATTGCAGGAGAAACTCCAAAACTTTCATCCTGTCATCTTGAAACCCCACAGAAATAAAAGTAAAAAAATCTCCCTCCCCAGAAGTTCCAATCAAGTCTGGTGGTTTCTCATTCACTCTACGTGGTCACAGCCCGTCCCATTGTGGGCACCAATCACCATGAATGTGGAAGAGAGATTCAAAGTTTAATGAGCACATAGGACTTCTTACTAAAATGCAGATTCTGAATTCAGCAGGCCTGGGGATGGGGCTTGAAATTCTGCATTTCTAACAAGCTCCCAGGTGATGCTGCTGGTTCGTAGACCTCAACTTGAATAGAAAGAGTATAGAGAATCAGATAGCAGAGAAAGAATAAGACAGAAGATGTGTCAAAGAAAAGTGAGATGGAAACTAACAATCTGTGGACAACACTCCTCTTTGGCACCTGTCATAAGCCATTTCCTCAGCAGAGAGGCACATGGCAGTGTTGTGCAGTAATGTAGAGACGTTCCAATGTTCTTTAAAGAATACTAGAAGAATGTTCTGACCAAGTGCTCATCTAGCATAAGCATGAGGTAGGAATCCTGAGCCTGTTACCCTCTTGTCCTTCCCAGGCCCACTGGAGTGTTCACATGAGCTGTGCTCAGGCTATGTGGCAACTGGAAGTTGCTCTGCCCAGCAGTCTTTATGACAGCATGGCGTGTGTGTGTGTGTGTGTGTGTGTGTGTGTGTGTGTGTGTGTGTGTGTGTGGAATCCTTTAGACAACCTCAGCCACAGAGTTTCAGTCACATTGTTAGTGGTTCCCTTATGACTTAATTTTTAATCAGTCATATAAATAATGAAAGTGAGTAAATTAGGGCTTCACAATATCTTCTTTCTGCAATTCAGAGATCTGAAAACCATATAAATTTGCATGGAATGAGGTGTCAGCACCTTAGGGTAATAATAGTTCAAAAGCACCTCATTAAAATAAGGAAGTAGACTAATCACTAGTGAAAATTTATTTCTGCATTTTTAAATTTTTTTAATAGACATTGACGTCAACAATGACTTTTTTGAAACACTAAGTGGAGTATTATCATGACAAACATTTTTGATAAAGCCTTTTAATTGAAATTTCAAAATGCTTTAGAAAGAAATCCATCATCTCCAGTGTCTCAATTTACTGTTAGAAAATAACAATTTTTTTTAAGTATAGGTTGTGTATTCTTTTTTTTTTTTTTTTTTTTTTTTTTTTTTTTTTTTTTTTTTTTTTTGGGGACCGGTAAGGGGATTGCAACCCTTGGCTTGGGTGAGCTCACCGGCCATCCCTATATAGGATCCGAACCCGCGGCCTCGGCGCCCCAAGCGTCACTGCGCTCCCAGTGCCACACTCTCCTGAGTGAGCCATGGAGTTGGCCCTAGGTTGTGTATTCTAAGACTATGTCTTGATATAATATTCTATGAAGAATTATTAACTCTCTGCAAATACAATCTATCCCTTAGTGTATTGAAAACCTGCTAAAATTTGAGTAGAACTTTCCATCTTCCCTCCTTACGGCTCTTCAGTCCATTGAATACTCATCTCATTGTCTTGAAAACAGGAAAGCATTACAGAAATCATAGGAGTAAGTCTCGAAAAACCTGATTCACTCTTGGCTCTTCCAATAAGGTTTTTTAAAAATCTTTCTTAAGTCACTACATCTCCTCCTTTCTCCTCCTAGTCTTCCTGCTTCCCATGGTAAGCCTTCCACTTTTTTTGCCTGATTTCCTTTGGCTGGCCATTTCCATGATTGTCTGCATCTCACTTTCCATCTCAGCTTATATGTCACCACCTCAGAGAGGTTTTCTTAATATGCCTTTTTTTGTTTACTTGTTTATTTTATGTCTCCTTACATTGCTTAGTGCATAAGCTCAGATAGATAGTCTCCCTTGTTCTTGGTTATAAGTCAGAGCCCAGTAGTACGGTGCATATAATTTATTATTATAAAATGTATTAAATGATTATGGGAAAGAAAGAAGGTATATTCCATAAGCTCCATTATAGCAGAAATTAGCTCTTTAATTTCTATATATCCCAGCGCTCTAACTCAGTGCTTGACATATTGGTGGAGTGAACAAATATGTCATAAGAGAAGGATCTTCAAATGTGAATAATTTCACTCAGCAGCCACAGGAGACAGAAGCAATGACCAGAAAGTCATGGGTAATAAAGCCCACGTATCAACCAACCACAAGTACCCTTTTGACTTTGGTTGATATTTGAAAGGCTTTCCCTGGTCTTTCCAAATATACCCTACAATGCTTTACTGAGAGTCTTGCCTAAAAATCTATTGCAGTGAAAAATTATCTAATTTTCTCCAAGGTTTCTATTTGCATCAACCCATATTATAATATTCAACAACTTCTGTGTTGTGCTCATGGGGATCACCTTCAGGAACAGCAGACAGATACTTAGAAAACCACGGTTTTTTCATTACATTGGACTGCTTTGGTACTGATCTTGACCAATAACCACACTCGGACATTCCATGCCTCATGCCAGGCAGTTAATTTTTTTTCCATTTTTCATGCAAAACCTGATCCACACTTGATCTGTCTCACAGAGGGCTTGTGTTTGAGTTGAGACCCTGAGTCCAACTGCTAGGGACTATGCCCGACTCCCCTGATTACATGTATGACCTTGAGTGAAACATTTAATCTTTGGGGGACTCTTATCCATAACATGAGCATAAGAATGTTTGACTTTATGGGCCGGCCCGGTGGCGCACTCGGTAGAGTGCGGCACTTGGGAGTGCCGCAGCACTCCCGCCGAGGGTTCAGATCCCATATAGAGACCAGTCCGCTCACTGGCTGAGCGCCATGCGGGCGCGACACCGAGGGTTGCGATCCCGTTACCGGTCACGAAAAAAAAAAAAAAAAAGACAAGAATGTTTGACTTTATGAGGTTTTCATTTTCATTAAATGAAATAATTTCATATGAAGCACTTAGTCTAGTACCTGGAGCATAGTAAGGACTTGATATTTACTGGATATTAGCTATTCTCATTCATCAACTTCATATTTGTTTTTCAGTTATAGAGAGAAACACTCAGGTATTTGAGACAAGTGAGGGAGGAGGGAGAAAACACTTGCGTCTTACTTTAGAGGCCATTCAGGAGTTATAGGTACCATCATTACTCTTTCCTGAGAGATAGGATGAGAGGGAACCGAAGACTCTTCTTTGTTCTCTACAACACACTGGAAATCCCCAGGAACAGGAAAAGCTTTATTTACAGTTACACTAAGAAGAACCCAGTGTGTTTTCTGTTTTGCTAAATCATTCTATTGTGGTTTTTTTCTTTATCTATTGGCCTTCAAAGCCTTTTGCATCAGCAGTTAGATGTATTAACCTCGTTAGATGAAATTATCATTGAAACAAATTGGACTAAGAGAGAATGACAAAACTCAGTAAAGAGGGATGAATCTGTATTTAAAATAGTATTTTAATAATTCATCAAAAATCCATTATCATGTCAACTTACTAACACTGTGTGTGTATGTGCATGTGTGGGTACAAGTGTAAGGAAACTGAATGAAATCCAAAGGCCAAGATAGAGAAAAGCACTCTCTATTTATACTTACCCAAATATTTCAATTCCATCTTCACCTGAAAAAGTAATACAGCCAAAAAAATGCGTTCATGAAGTTATTAGCTAAAATACTCTGTTTCCTTACCCTGCTTTGAATATCTATTACATGTATTATAGACTTGTCTGCTTATTCATTGCCTGTCTCCCTTACTAGAACTTAAGCCCTGTGGTAGTGAGGAATTTATCCATCTCATTTATAGCTATATCTCCAGCACATAGTGGGTTCTTAACAAATATTTGTGGAATGAATGAATATCCCTTAAAATCTGTGAAAGTACTGAGGCAACATGTATTTACATGCACAGTACAGACCCTAGAGAAATCACTAGCTGAACTCAGTATGAGCATCAGTGTGGTGTGGTGTAAATATTAGCCTGGAGAATTACGTTCTGGACTTGGTTCTGCCACCAAATGTAACTTAGGCAGAGATTGTGTCTTTCATATAGACCAAGTGACATGGATGGTAAGGTAAGCGTTTTCTCTGTTGTTCTTGATTCAGTTCACTACACCTTGTTTACTGACTATTATCAGACTGAGATTGTTTGTTTTGGGGGTAGGGCTACGGGGAAATGGGAATGATATGGGTAGTCGGGGGGGACAGTTGGTGTCTTTAAACAAATCTTTGCAGCCAAGAAGTTATTAGTGATGAGCGGGAAGGAAAACAGGATAAACACTGAAATAATTTCCCTGTTCTACTACTACTTACCAAAAAATGAGTTTCCTCTTTTGATTCTTTGTTCTGCAAAATAAAACTGGTAAGAACTCAAAGCAAAGTCTAACTGAAATTGTAGAAAATGATGAAGTTATTTATTGTACAAATACTGTTTTACATAATTTGAAGTTTTGTGAATTTAAGCTTTTTTATTACAGCATATGGAAACATAAATATAGACCTAATTCCTCCCATTCATTATTTCATTGGATCAAATTGCAGTTTGTTTTAATAATGGGCTTTCTTCACTCAAAAGCTCAATGTAAAGCTCAAGCTATAATTTTCACACTTTTTGCTTGCCTAAGAAAAGTTTATAGACATCTTGCTTTCATGATAGACATGTGACATTATAGTATGTTTCTAATTGAGTGTTAATGAAGTATATTTAGTTGTCTGTGTATTTGGAAATCCAACATTATTTAATATGATCTGGAGAGAAATAATGGAAGTCAAGTAAGAGAAGCATCTGATGAAATTTTTACAAAGGATTCTTCTGCTGAAATATCAATTGCAATCTGTTTTAATGCTTTGAAATAAAATTATAATGTGAAGTTTCTGATTCAGTAAAAAAGTATCAAACTTCATTTTAGTTCCTGGCCTGAATATATTCTGCTCTAGAACTGACCTTCCTTGCAGCATTCTCATATTTGGACAGCAAATCTCTTTCCATGATATACTAAAGCTGGACTACAGTGTACTGTATCAGCAGAAAAGAATGTGAGATTTCTCAAAGCCTTAGTAACCACAAAACATACAATAATTAAAAAGAACAAAAAAATAGAGGATAATTTTGCAGTAGTCAAATAAGGGAAAAAAAGGGATTGTTCCCTCCATATTTTCTTTATACAGTAAGAAAAGTATGTTTGTTATACTGATAGGCAAAATAATATTTTAAACTGTGATTTCCATTTAGTAGACCTGTATGTTCTATATATCACATACATATTGTCTATATCATATATCACATGTGTAACACATATGTATAACATATATAACACATGTATCACATATATGTTCTATATATCACATGAGGAAACAACTCTAACAGCCTTTACACCCTCAGCAGAGAACTATAAATGAATCAGGCACGGAGAAAAGTGAATCACAGCTGTACACAGATGCAGTGTGCCACTGGAACAAATAATAACAAGAATAAGGTCAGACCTAGAGTGGCATTATCAAAAAGATGAGATATTTTAGCCCATTGTGTTGGATAATATTATTCCTCACTGGCCTTGAGTGCTTGTATAAGAGGCAACATTGAAAAGTAGAGATTATAGACGGTCATTGGAACCCTGATTTCTAAATCAGACTCTGCCAATTTCAAATCAGGAATCTGGGACAAATTACCTCAGTTCTCTTGAGATCCATTTTTCTCATTGGCAAAATTGGAGGTAATACCTCTTGCTCCAAGATTTGTTGTGTGATTTAAAGGAAAGTGTCTGGCACCATTCTAGTACATAATTGATATTCAATAAATATTAGTTTCCCCTTTTTCTTTTCTAAAAATACAAAGCAGTCCAAGAAAAGCCAAATGTTTTGCATGTCTAGTGCATAAAAATATGAACATTTCAAGCAATAAATATCTTGAGTTTTGCAGCCATGAGCAATCTTCAGTCAGAGGGGGTCTTGTTTTTTGTTTTGTTTTTATTTGAAATATTCAACTTAGGACTTTTTATAAAAATAACAGTAATAATCACTTTCTAATTTCCAGCTTAATGTCCTACAGCCACATAAACCAGCCCACCAAAATGGGTAAAAACCATTTTATTCATTTATATAAGTAATATATATGAAATACTAAAGTTCAAAATATCCTCATACCTTAATAGAAGAAAGACATCATAGAATTTCTAGACAGAAAAAAAGGGAATTCTGGCTACAGTTTTGCATCTTGTGAGCATCTCATCTGAGGTGATACTGCACACAATATGGTTGGCACATTGAAAAGTAAAAGCGGAATAGTAAAAGCTTTATTCATTCTTTCTTGAGCTGCACCATCCATCCTAAAGACTACTGTATTAGAAGCCAAATTTAGTTTCTCTTAGAGTATCCAAAATGTGTTAAGGTTGAAAGCTATCCCCATGGACAACAAACCTTAACACAAGGAAATAGAGATCCCTGCTTCTCTCCACTTCTCTGTGCCTAGTAGACTATCAGTTCTCAAGAAATACTTGTTGGATGAATTAATAAGTGAATGGATGATCTAAAAAAACTTCCAAATTTTTAAATAAAAATCTATGAAGGTCAATCACTTGGTTGGCACTTGATATCAGAACTGTACAGAAAGGATTAAGTACATTTGTGCTCTTGAGGAAGAGTACTGGATGTTGTAAGTAATATATACAGAAAAAGGAAAATTTCCTAAAAATATTACATAAAGTACCTGATGTTGAATTTAATCTAAGCATTTTGCTGGAGTTTGGGAATACACAGATGAATCTAGCACTTGCCTTCAAGGAGTTCACAATCTAATGGGAGAGAATAGCCATAAACAACCTAAAATAAATGTATAAATAAAATAGAAGTGTATACAAAACATACTGTAGATGCATATAAAAATACTACAGGGCGCAGAAACAGGAGTAATCAATGCTGCTGTAGGGACAGGGTGTAGGCGGAAAGGGTAGCACCGAACATGCCTCTGAGGGGAAAATTTAGTTGGATCTCAAATATGAGCCAGATAGTACCAGTCATACAGGTTGAGGAAGAACATTCACGCAGCCCAGAAGAAGATGTGGAACAGCAGCGAGGCCTAGAACAAAAGTAGTCAATTTAGAGAAAAGCAGGGAGATAAATTGGTAGGAGAGCAGGTTAATGGGAGTGTGAGCGGGGGGGGGGGGGGGGGGGGGGGGGGGGGGGGGGGGGGGGGGGGGGGGGGGGGGGGGGGGGGGGGGGGGGGGGGGGGGGGGGGGGGGGGGGGGGGGGGGGGGGGGGGGGGGGGGGGGGGGGGGGGGGGGGGGGGGGGGGGGGGGGGGGGGGGGGGGGGGGGGGGGGGGGGGGGGGGGGGGGGGGGGGGGGGGGGGGGGGGGGGGGGGACAGGTAAGACAGAGAGGGCCTCCTGGGTCATATGGAAGAATTTGGACCTCACATTGCAGGCCAGTGGTTTCTAGATTATTAAGAGTAGAACCACCTCAGGGCCTGCTGGGAAATTAAAGCTGCTCCGCTTTTATCTGTTTAGGTTTCCACTTAAGATTTCGTTTGTGGAAAAAAAAAATGTTAAACCACATTATAGGCACTGAGCCCATGAAAGGTTTTAAATTTAAAGTAATAAGAACAGACTTACATTTTAAGGAGACATTACCTAGATCTTTCGAGGAGGTGGAAGGAACCCAAGTTCAGATCCTAAGATTAATTAGATTGACCAGGCAAAAGATTTGAGGGAGCCAATTCCAAGATGGCAGCACATGGAATAGAGAACTGGCCACTGGAACAGAAAATTAGTGGTCTCTAAAACTCTTCCTCACCTTCCTGGTGCAAATGATTGGACTCAAAGATTGAGGAGAAGCAGATCAGAATTAGTTCCAGGTTTTAGCTTGCATTAAGGTACTCTTCATCATAATAAGGAATAAAAGAGCAAGATCATCTTCAGTGCAAAATATGAGTTGAATTTGAAGTACCTGTAGTCCACCTAAGTGAAAAGATGTATTCAAGGGTTGGGCATAAGAGTGTGGGGCAACAAAGAGATATCTAGACTAACAATATAGCTTCGAGAGCTGGTGGCACAGGGGTGTGTCTTCAGCTGTAAATGCGTAGTAAATCACTCAGGGAAGAGCACAAGAGAGGTCCAAAATAAAATGTCTTATCTTATTTAAGGGATAGGCAGAGGAAGAAAAATCTATGAAAGAACCTGAGCAAGAAGCATAGGAAGGAGGAGAACCTGGGAGACATAGTGTCACACAACATAATAGAACTTTCTAAGAGAAGGCTAAACATTGCAAAAAACCAAGACAAAGGCTGAGGAGGACCTACTGAATTTGGAAATGTGCAGCTCCTTAGAGACCCTGGCCAAAGCACATGCATTGGTGCAATGATGGCAGCAGAAACAGTGCAATAGCTGATAAAGTTAGGAGCTCAGTGGATGGAGGTACTGGGATTCCACTGAGAGGCAACTCAAGAGCAAAAATATTCATTTATAAGAGGCTACCAGAAATTCAGCATGGCCGTAGGAAAATACCAGTAGGTGTAAAATTTCCACCTACCTATGAGAGCCTTATAGGGAGTAGGTTTTGGTTGAAAGGACTACAGGATTTTTTTAAAAAGAAGATTAAGAAGCAGTTTTGGAGGACAAAATAAAATCAATAGACTTCAAGTCTGATAACTGATTTATAATTTTGTCTATGTATTTCAGATTCATTTCATATGTTGCCACAATTATTGAAAATTAGTTTGAATTCATGAAAAATTCCAGAGTCGAAATGCTGCTTGATGATCCCGTTCAGGAGAGTTGGTGCCAGAAATCAACAAATCTCTGTGTTCTTCTGTCCTGAAAGCGGAAGAGATAAAACACTGCAGCATTCTGAAGGCAATAAAGCAGGCAAAGAATATGTAAACAGCTGTTTCTCAACTAGGGAATAGATGAAGAACATCATGACCATTCTAGCATTAAAATGTGAATTTTTTTAAAGTTCAAGGACTAACATATTTAGTTAATTTGGTGAGAAGTGTGGTGACCTACTTTCAGTTAACTATGCTCAATGAGAGAACAAGTGAGCCTTACTTTTCAAAGATTCTTTTCTCCCTAGGAAGAAAAGTGCTTATTCACAGCACTTTGTGGTTTTTTTTTTTAAATAAAGAATATAATTAAAGGTTTGTTTCCTTTAATTTTGATAAAAAGTGTATGATCTTCATGTATGAACTAACACAATTCTAAGTAGATAGGAAAAAAAAGGTTTAATTCTTCCATCTCTGTTTTATTTAATAGGTTGAAGCCTCCTCTACCCCAACTCTACAGTACTATTACTGATTTATCAAGAGTTCACTGATAATAGAGAAAGTCTGTAAATTCCTTGAAAGCTGATGTTGCATCCCCAAGGCTTCATATATGTCCAGTAAACTCTTACTGCATTAATTAAATTGTACATAAAATATATAGGCCAAAACATTCCTTATTTCAGTCTTGATACTCCTCCACACTTAATGAAGCTTAAAAAATTCAATTGCTATTGATTTTGAAATAGATTTTGTTTGGACACATTTGATTTGCAAAGTTTTTGTTATTTATACAAACAGAAATACTTTAGTCCAGATATCAAGACTCAATGCCAAGAGGGCCATGGAGGTGATATAATTGGGAGAAAACCTGTGAGCATAGAGATCTGAGACACTTGTAAGTGAGAGGAACAGGAAGCAGCTACACCACTTCAGCATACCCTGCTGCATGGGCATCTGGTCTCAGAACACCTGACTTTTTTAGAGAGGTCAGAAATAAAAATTTTGATACTAAACCTCCCAGTTTTAAAATGTTAACTCAATTGCTTTATAAAATACCATGTGATTGATAACCTCTGCTCTAGGTAGAAATTTAGCAATTAAGGTCATCAGACATCAAATCCATTAAAAGAAGTGAACAATTATAGTGAATGGAATATGTGTGCAGCCTTTGCCATCTTAATTACAAATGAACTTTCTCACTGAGAGAATGTAAAATACATTCTGTACAGCTGTAAGAGCCATGGTCAGATTTCCATCTTTTCTCCTCTCAGCTGCAGAAGTCTGTAATGCTACCATAATCTAAAAGTTGAATATCAAAATGATTAAGGAGAAAAGACACTTAGAAACTCTTGCATAATTTATCATTGCAGCTGAGACTGAAAGACCTGCTGTCTTGTAGCAGAAATACGTTATAAACTATAACACACAAGGAAAATTAAGTTAAAATATACTTAACTCAAGTAAAAAGATTGAAAATGTCATTCCTTTCATTATTAGAAACACCCACAAAACAGTTCTTTTCTGCTAACATAATTGAATGAGTCTCTATGTTTTAGACACATTTTATGGAATAACATTATTAAGTTGGGTGAGGACCTATTCATGCAGTTCACCCGTGACATATTCATTCCACATGGCTGGATTGTAGGTATTATTATTGCTCCATCACATGAGAATGCTACAGGGCCCATTCCTGGGCCAAAGCACCCTGCAGTAGAAACACCACATGTGGCGCCAACTTCTGTCACACTTCAGTGGAAGGATTTAGAATAATTAGCTTTAGTTGTAGATCATTCCCTAACCAAGATTGTCAGTCTGTACCATGCAATACTTTCAAGACTAGATTTTAATAACTGCATGTTTAGATGAGTATGTGGGTGTGGAGAGGGTGTTTCTCAGTACAATAAAAATAAAATAAAATTAAATTAAATTTTAAAAAATAAAATAAAATAAAAATGCCTCATAGTCTGATAAACCTGGATCTGAATTCAAATCTGCTACTCATTAGCTATGTAACCTTGGACAAATCACCAAAACTTTACTGAGCAGCTTCCGTGTGCCAGACACTATGCTAAGTACTGGGTATAAGAGAGTGAACAAGATAAACTCGTTACCCAAAGGAGCTTAAACCTTAATAGAAGAATCAAAAAAGAATAGGCAGTTTTACCACAGAATCTTAAGGGCTGCAATAAATGTAAGCAGAGAGTATTTGGGGAGCACATAGAAGTAACATCTATCCCAATCTTAAACTGTCAGGAATGGTTTCTGGGAGAAAGTGGTGTCTGAGCTGATGTCTGGAGGAAGATAAAGAGTAGGTAAATAAAAAGTAAGACAAAGAATATCTTAGAAGCAGGAAGCAACATACGCAAAGGCCAGAAATTGAGAGGAAAACCTAAAACTTCTGAGGACCTGCTCACGGTTTGTACGGCTGTACCAACGTTCACAATGTAACATTGGTTGGACAATCCTCAATGTTCAACACAGACAAAAAGAGGTTGGAGGAAGAGTCAAAGCTGTAGATATTGCTTTACTACTAGTCATCCATTTATATATCCTCTTCACAAATAGCTACTTCAATCAATTATGTTCAAGAAACTATACTTATTATTTTCATACAGATCCTATTAATTTTCACGTTAAATATAGCAATTCTCCTGGCACTGTTGTTTGAAGTGGAGACAGTTGACTTATTTTAACAAATAAAATGCTCATTTCTAGATAGCAACTAACTTCACAAAAATTGTTCTGCAGAGCAATATTGTATTAAGAAATTTTATAGGAAGAAAAAAATCCAGTCAGTGATCAAGTAATTTTAAGGAATGCTACATACTACCCCTATTGAACATTGCTTATTTATATTATCATGTTAATTTTCTAAATCCTGAAGTGAACAGAACAATAAACACTCTTTAACCCAGGATTAGGTTAGGGTTAGCATACGTTTAGTCAAGAGATAGAATAGCCATTCCCTGAGCATGGGATCAGTGCCCAGGAGGTTGTCATTTTCAAGGGAAATCCTTGTGAACATTCTTTACAAAGGAGCTAACCTTACACTATCATGTAAAGACTACTTTTTCTTTCAAAAGAACTAAAGAGATTAACCTCCAGGACTGCTATTATTCTTAAAAATTGTACAGTAGTTACCCCTTATTTGTGGTTTTGCTTTCCCCAGTTTCAGTCAACCACAATCTGAAAATATTAAGTGGAAAATTCCAGAAATAAACAATATATAAATTTTAAATTATGCACCTAAGTACTATCTCGCCCCATCTTGCTCTGTTCACCCAGGCTGTGAATCATTTCCCTGTTCAGCATCTCCACACTGTAGATGCCACCCACCTATTAAGTTATCAATATGAACAAAATCTGCTCGTAACATCCAACCATAGATATAGTCATGGCTCAGTGATTCAGGACCACCCGAAGAAGACAATCCTTCTGACATATCATCAGCAGTTCAATAGTAGCCTGTGTCATTCACCTCACTTCATCTCATCATATAAGTATCTCATCACCTCACATCATCACAAGAAAAAATGTGAGTACACTACAATCAGATACACAGAGACCACATTTATATAACGTTTATTACAGCATATTCTTACAATTGTTCCATTTTATTATTGTTGTTGTTAATCTCATATTATGCCTAATGTATAAATTAAACTTTATCATAAGTATGTATGTATAGAAAAAAAACATATTACTGTATATGGCATCTATGGAGTGTCTTGGAATATATACTCCACAGATAACGGAGAACTACTGTGTGTCAAGAACTGTGAACCTGACCACATGGACTGCATAGGTGAGCATGTGCAGGACCGAGCTGCACCCATGGACCAACACAGCCACAGGACCTGCCCATACCTGTGCATGGAGGGGCTCAGAGTCCCCACCAAACCACCATGCAGGCTGCATGGGTAAGTGTGCACAGGACCTGTGTACTGACCGAAGGGAGCCAAGGCAGCCCACCACACACTCAACTGCACTGATAAAAGAAGAGTCACCAGTAGAACCTACAGAGGAGGAAGTCATCACCCTCATAACCCATGCCAGAGTGATAGAAGAATTAAGTGCTCTACCAGATGACCAAACATCAGAATAAAAATACTAGAACTACAAATAAACCAGAACATATGATACCACCAAAGGAATATGGTAATTCTCAAGTACCAAACCCCATAGAGCAAGAAACACTTGAGATGTCTGAAAAGGAATTCTGAGCACTGATTTTAAGAAAACTCCAAGAAATAAGAGAAGAATCAACTAGAGAACACATGAAACAAGAAAATATATCTAGGATATGAAGGAGGAAATTTACAAAGAGATTAATAACTTAAAAAAGAATGTAACAGAACTCCTAGAAATAAAGAATTCTCTCAATGAAACAAACAAACAAACAAAAAAAACAGAACAGAAATCTTGAGCAGCAGGCTAGAGCAAGCAGAAGAAAGAATCTCAGAAGTTGAAGATGGTCTTTTTGAAGTAACCCAGGCAGACAAAAAAAAAAAAAAAGAAAAAAGAATTTTAAAAAATGAAGAAAAGTTAAGAGAGCTAACAGACAACTTCAAGCTCACAAACATCTGAATCATGGGTACTCCAGAAGGGGAGGAAAAAGGAAAAGACATTGAAACCTTATTCCAGGAAGTAATAATAGAAAACTTCCCAGGTATAGGGGGAGATGCAGACCTTCAGATTCAGGAAGCCCAAAGATCCCCAAACAGATTCAATCCAAAAAGATCCTCTCCAAGACATGTGAGAGTCAAACTGGCAAAACTCAAAGACAAAGAAATTCTCAAAGCAACAGGAAAAATGTGCCAAGTTACCTATAAGAGAGCCCCGGCCAGACTAATAGCAGTCTTCTCAACTGAAACTTTATAGGCTAGAAGAAAAAGGGATGATATATTCAAAAGACTAAAAGAAAAAAATTGCCAGCCAAGAATCCTATATCCAGCATGATTATCCTTCAGAAATGAGGGGAAAATAGTATATTTCCATGACAAACAAAAATTATGGGAGTTCACTACCTCACCAGCCTTGTAAGAAATACTCAAAGGAGGCCTGAATCCAGAATCTGAAAAATTATAATAAATCTCACAGATTCATAAGAAGGAACAAAACCCACCGTTAAAACCAAAATGCAAACAAGAAAGAGAAAGAAGTTAAATCGTGTCACCTAAAAAATCCAACTAACATTGAGGATGAAAAATAAAGGGAGAAGAAAGGGACAAAAGATGTTTAAAACATCTAAAGATAAAGCAATATAATGACAGGAGCAAAGCAACACTTATCAATAACAACCCTAAATGTGTAAATGAATTAAACTCCCCATTCAAAAGACAGATTAACTGATTGGATTAAAAAGCTAGACCCAACTGCATGCTGTCTTCAAGAGACCCATCTCACCTATAAAGACAAACACAGACTAAAAGTGAAGGGATGGCAAAAGATATACCATGCAAATGGAAACCAAAAAATAGCAGGGGTAGTTATTCATATATTGGATAAAATAGACTTCAAACCAAAAACCATAAAAAGAGATGAAGAAGGCCATTCTATAATGATAAAGGGATCTATCCAGTTAGAGGACATAACAATTAGAAATACGTATGCACCCAACAGTGGAGCAACTAGATATGTAAAGCAAACACTCTTAACCTAAAAAAAGAGATAGGCCCAAACACAATATTGGGTGACCTGAACACCCCTTGTCAGCATTAGACAGATCTTTCAGGAAACAAAGAAACAGAATTTAAACTACACCTTAGGCCAATTGGACTTGGCAAACATCTACAGAACATTTCATCCAATGACTCATCAGTACATGGAACATTCTCCAGGACAGACCACACACTAGGTCACAAATCAAGTCTTAGAAAATTTTTTAAAATTGAAATCATCCCAAGTGTCCTTTCAGACCACAATGAATTAAAACTGGAAATCACTAACAAGCAAAATTCTGGAAACTACTCAAGTGCATGGAAACTAAACAACAGACTCCTGAATGACCTATGGGTCCAAGAAGAAATAAACGGGAAATAAAAAAATGTCTTGAAACCAACCAATGAAAATAAATATACGTCATACCAAAACCAATGGGATACTGAAAAAGCAGTACTAAGAGGGAAGTTTATTGCAATAAACACTTACATTAAAAGAATGGGAATTTTTCAAATAAATGACCTAACACTATGCCTGAAAGAACTAGAAAAACAAAAACAATCTAATCTCAAAAGAAGTAAACAGACAGAAATAATCAAGATCAGGGCAGAACTAAGTGAATAGAAACCCAAAAAACAATAGAAGATATCAATGAAACAAAAAGTTGTTTTTTAAGAAGATAAGTAAAATAGACAAACCATTAACTAAGTTAACAAAAAAAAAAAAAAAAAAAAAAAAAGAGAGAAGATCCAAATAAAAAAAATCAAAAATGAAAAGGGAGTCATTAAAACTGATAACACATAAGTATGGAGAATCATTAGAGATTATTGTAAACAACTGTATGCCAACAAATATGAAAACCTGAGGAAATGGATACTTTTCTGGACACATACAAACTACCCAGACTGAACCAAGAAGAAATAGAGAACCTGAACAGACCAATAACAAGCAATGAGATTGAAGCAGTAATCAGAAATCTTCCAACAAAGAAAAGCCCAGTACTGGTTAGCTTTACAACTGAATTCTATCAAACCTTTGAAGAAGAATCAATACCTGTTCTCTTCAATCTTTTAAAAAAAAAATGAAACAGAAACCATAATCACCAGCATCACCCTGGTACCAAAGCCAGATAAAGATGCAACAACGACAAAAATAAAACTACAGGCCAATATCCTTGATGAATATAAATGCAAAAATCCTCAACAAAATACTAGTAATCAGATTACAGTAGCACATCAAAAAATTATACACCATGATCAAGTGGGATTCATCCTGAGGATGCAAAGTTGCCTTAATATATGCAAGTCAATAAATGTGATTCATCACATCAACAAAATGAAGAACAAAAACCAAATGATTATCTCAACTGATGCAGAAAAGGCATCTGACAAAATTCAACATCTCTTCATGATTAAGACTCTCAGCAAATTAGGTATAGAAGGAAATCATCTCAATACAATAAAAGCCATTTATGGCAAAACAATTGCCAATATCATCCTGAAAAGCTTTCAGCTTTTCTCTTAACAACAGGAACAAGACAAGGCTGCCCACTCTTACCACTCCTATTTAACATAGCCTTGGAAGTACTAGCCAGAGCAATCAGGCAAGAGAAAGAAATAAGGGCTCAAGATCAGAACAGATGATGTCAAACTGTCTTTGTTTGCTGACAACATGATCTTATATATAGAAAAACTTATAGACTCTACCAAAAGACTCTTACAGCTGATTAACAATTTCAGTAAAGTTGCAGCAGCAGGATACAAAATAAATGCCCCCAAATCAATAGCATTTTTATACTCCAATAACAAACTAACAGAAAATTAAATCAAGGAAAAAAGCCCATTTACAATAGTAGTCAAAAAATAAAATACCCAGGTATCAGTTTAACCAAGGAGGTTAAAAATCTCTACAAGAACTACAAAACACTATGGAAAGAAAATAAACAGGACACCAAAAGATGGAAAGACATACCATGCTCTTGGATAGGAAGAATTAACATCATGAAAATGTCCATTCTACCCCCCAAAATCTACAGATTCAATGCAATCCCCATCAAAATACCTATGCCATTCTTCACAGAAATAGAAAAAGCAATCCAAACATTCATATGAAACAACAAAAGACCCCAAATAGTCAAAGCAATCCTCCTAAGCAAAAAAAAAAAAAAAAGCCAGGGGCAAAACACTACCTGACTTCAAATTATATTACAAAGCGATTATAACCAAAACATTGTGGTACTGACATAAAAGATACTCAGATCAATGGAACAGAATAGAAAATCAGGGAATCAACCCACAAACTTAAAGCCAACTGATCTTTGGCAAAGGCAGCAACAACATACATTGGTGAAAAGACTGCCCCTTCAATAAGTGGTGCTGGGATAATTGGAAATTCATATGCAGAAAAAGGAAACTGGACCTGTACCTCTCACCATGTACCAAAACCAACTCAGAATGGATGAAAGAGTTAAATATAAGACCTGAAACCATAAAATTACTAAAGGAAAATATAGGGGTAACACTCCAGGTAATAGGACTGGGCAGAGACTTTATGAATAAGACCCCAAAAGCACAAGCAACAAAAGAAAAAATAAATAAATGGGATTATATCAAACTAAAAAGCTTCTGCACAGGAAACAATAAACAGAGTGGAAAGACAACCTACAGAGTGGGAGAAATATTTGCAAACTACACATCTGGCAAGAGATTAATATCCAGAATATACAAAGAACTCAAACAACTATACAGTAAAAAAAAAAAAAACAATAAATAATCCAATTAAAAAATGGGCAAAGGAGATGAATAGACATTCCTTCAAAGGAAGACACACAAATGTCCAACAGGTACATGAAAATTTGCTCAGCATCACTAGTCATCAAGGAAATGCAAATCAAAACCACATTGAGATATCATCTCACCCTAGTTAGACTGGCCATTGTTAAAAAGACCGAGAATAACAAATGCTGGAATGCTGGTGAGGATGCGAGGAAAGGGGAACTCTTCTGCACTGTTGGTGGGACTGTAAATTAGCACAGTCATTATGGAAAACATATGGAGGTTTCTCAAACAACTACAGATAAAGCTATCATATGATCAAGCAATCCCACCACTGGGTATATCCAAAGGAATGGAAATCAACATGTCGAAGGGATACCTGCATTCCCATGTTCATTGCAGCTCTATTTACAATAGCTAAAATATGGAACCAACCTAAGTGGCCATCAGTGGATGACTGCATAAGGTAAATGTGGTATATATACATATGGAATACTAACCAGCCAGAAATAAGAATGAAATTCTGCCCTATTCAACAACATGGAGGAGTCTGGAAAAAATTATGTTAAGTGAAATAAGCCAGACACAGAAACAGAAATACCACGTGTTCTCACTCATAACTGGATGCTAGGATGGAAGAAAGCTGGGGGTGGGGATGGCAGGAGGGAAGGATGGAAGAAGGAAAAAAATGAAGGAAATAAAGAAAGAAAAGACCACAACAGTACGTTGAATGTTCACAAGGAGAGAACAAACCTAAGGATATAGAGATGGAGGGGAGAGAGGGAGTTTGGGAAGTGATAGATTAGGTAAAGGGCATAAAAAAATCACGATTGGTAAGAATGAATATGGTAATAATAAAGAAAAGAATTTAATAAAAATATCAATTTGTTGTGTACTTGAAATTTGCTAAAGGAGTACAGATAAATTGATCTCATGACCAAAAATAGGGACTGTGTCAAGTAATGGATATGTTAATTAGCTTGATTGTGGAAATCATTACACAAGGTATATGTACATCAAAACACCGTGTTGTACACCTTCAGTATATACAACTTTTTATTTGTTAAATATACTTCAGTACAGCTGGAAAAATACATAAATAAAATGATAAAAATAAAAAAAAGAACTGTGAGCTTTCCTAGAAATAGCGTACATATCTAATGGAGAAGAAAAACACAGTACAACTATGAATCCCTTATAAAATAAGTTACATGTCCCATGTTACAACACAACAAGCAATATATGCTTGAGTTTCAACGTACCTTCATGTATTATTCAGGACTGTTAAACTAAAATGCAGTGATGCTGAAGCACTAAAATTTTGATGATCCTTTAATTACTACTTTTTCTGTGACAAATAGCAGAAACCTAAATCGGACAGACTTATGCAGAAAAATAAGATAAAATAATAAAATAAAATGGGAGATGTACAGGCTTATTTCACTAAACTCCAAAATTAAAGCTGGTTACAATTGGTGTTAAGAAATACTATAAGAAATATATATATGTATATGTATATGTGTGTGTGTGTGTGTATATCACTTCAATTCTTAACTTTTCTTTTTCCTGTGTTGACTTTTTTCATTAGCAGTCTCTCTTCATGTGGTAGTAATGTTTCCCTAGCAGCTTCAGGCTTAGTTTTTTCCATTTTGGTAAGCCCAGTACAACAGCTCTTTTTTCCTAACTATGGGTAAGATTTAGCTTACTATTTAAGGTACATTTGATTGAATCACCTGTATTATTTTAAATACGAGTGGCTATATTTCTATCTTTATATGAAACAAATTCAATTTTCCAGATAAGAGGAGAAAATTATACAAAGTATTTTCTAAATGAAATGTGAAAAATATGATCCTGCAGATGAAAATGTCTCACATGCACGTGGATATTTAACTAAAAACCATAACAGTGCTAACGCACTTTGGCATCTGTAGAGCTAGAGCTGGGTCTGGAGCTCACAGACCCCTCAAGCCCATTGTCTAGACTGGGTCACAAACCCTTCACATGCAGGTCTACAAGCTAGCTAACCAGAAGAAAGGTCCTTGGAGCCTTGGTTGAAGAAAGAGTAGTCTTTATTTCTGCACACATACATCTGAGATCTAGGCAGTTGAAAGAGAAACTCAGAAACTCAACTGCTACCGGCAAAGTCCAAAAATAACTGAGCAGTGGCCAGCAAAGTAAACATTCTCTCTTTTTAGATGTGAGCTCTCTGCCGGCCAGCAGTGCAGGGCCACTGTTCCACACAACTCTCAAACACACAATAGCAATGAAACTAAAAAAGATACATTGGCACACATGTGCACTAACTCCACCCACCCACAAAATTTGTTTACAAAGAATGCACTGCCCTCCACCCAACCAGACATGAAGTGAGGGGGCCTGACCAAACCATCCCATTTTCCCAATAATCCACCCCTTCAGGGTCCCTCTCCGTACAATCTACACGTTCAGAATCTTCTACGTTGTTTCCTTAGTGAGGATAAATGACCCCTACATTCATGTAACCTATTGTCCTTTCAATATGCCTTAAGGCTTGTAGTTCTGTCCTTTTAACTATTAGCCGTATATGTCTGGTTAGCAGTCATAATTGCCGTGATTTTCCATGGGAATCCCACAGTCACACCGATGGGAAGTTCAATGCACATTCAGTAGGCCGACACCATGATCACATGACTCTGGTGCAGTGCCTGCAGCCAGAACACTGTGGGCGAAATGACAGAAGGGTTATTGGTACTAATAGGGGAAGTTCTTGCCCCTCTTGTGAGATACATGCCAGTTTGCTACCCTGAGAAGGGATGGTTGCAGGAATAGGTGTCTTACCTGGCTTATGATACCATACTTTATCTGCTAACACTGTTGGATCTGTAGGTTCTACATGTAACAGCATAGGGGAACTCATAATTGGCTATAATGATAATACAAATGTGCCCTTTGGAATAGAGCACTCATCTGTTCCAGGCCATGTTACCTTCACTCGAGGAGGCCAGGTACTTGTCACCCAAGGTGAAAGTTGCAAGTCTTCCTCTAATCCTTTTTCCCAAGGCCCTATTAAGCCTACCTGGCATATACGGGACGCTTTTAGTCTCCAAGACCATTCCCATTGTACTGTCTGTCCCTGTTGCAAACAGGTCAGGGCTGGTAAGAGAATATTTCCATTCTTGCCATATCCTGGCTTCAAAAGCTTATCTTTAGTAGTGACTTGCAATTGTACCAGTGCTGCAGCCCTATGCAACAGAGCTTCCACTGGAGAGGGCCCGCCCTTGCGGGGTCTCTCATTTAGAATTCTGACTGTTGGCCATAACCGCCATGTCCACTCCTTTAGGGATGGGGGTTGGGTAGATAGCCTTAGTCCCTTTTTTTAAAAGACCATTGTACTGTTCAATCATTCCTGCTGCCTGGGGATGATATGGCATATGTAACTTCCACTGAATAGACAACTGGGAAGCCCACTTCTGAACCTTATGTCCAGTAAAGTGGGTTCCACTGTCACTCTCTATGACTACAGGCTGGCCATACATGGCTGTAAGGCTATTCAATACCTTCACAGTGTTTACCTGGTCTGGGGCCTTCCAAGGCCATACAAACAGAAGTCCAGTAGCCATATCAATAGCTGTGAAGAAGTATCTGAAATTCTCTGACCTTGGCAGTGGTCCAACAAAGTCCACTTGCCATCAAGTCAGGGGCACCCTTCCTTGAGTTATTTGCCCATCTGTATGGGGCATTTGCTGGGCGTGTGGACTCTCTTGAGTGCATACTGGACAAACACGGCATGCATTCACTACATCTTCCCATTTTATAGGCAAGGCCCATCTTTGAGCTGCCACCCACATGGTCTTGCTGCCAGCATGCTTCATTTGTCGATGTAACCACTGGGTTACATCAGCAGCTTACTCCAGCCATCTTACCTTAGCCAAGGCATTGGCTTCAGCATTTCCTGAACTGGCTAAAGGGAAGTGTCCTGTGACATGGAAAAGAGTTACTTCTTTCTCATGCCCCAATTCCCATAAATCTTGCCACATGGCTTGTCCCCACAGGAGTTGGTGGCCTAACATCCACGGTTGATACTTCCAAGTAGAAATACAAAGGGTTAAACCTTTCTACACAGCCCAGCTGTCAGTACAGATAGTTAATGGCCCAGGCTCATTTTTTATCACCATCCATACTGCTCTCAGTTCAGCCCATTGACTGCTTTGCCTTGTGCCATTTTCATACCACATGGTATCTGTTAAGGGCTGGACAGCAACAGCTGTCCACAATGCTGAGGGTCCTGTGCTAGAGCCATCTGTATACCAAGCTTGCTCTGTGATAGGTCCCTGTCCCTCATGGAAAGGTATAGCCTCTACCTCCATGGGTAAGGGTTGTGCCAAAGTTTCCTCCACAACCTCTACTGGTCCTAGCACAGTTTGCAACTCTTTGGACAGAGGACTCATTGACACAGTGCTCCTTTGTTCTATATATGCTCCCCATTTAGACAGAGTGGGAGTCTGAGCTATGCCCATTTTAGGGTTGGTTGCCCACGTGCTCAGCCAACCTGTTATGGGGTATGTCGTCCTTATTAGGACTTTAGCAGTTCCTGTGATAGCTTCAGTGGCCATCAAGGCAGAATACACAGCTGCTAACTGCTTTTCTATTAGGATGTAATGCACTTCAGTGCCTTTCCAGACCTGAGACCAGAATCCTACAGGTGTACGGAATCAGTCTTTTCTCTGCCACAAACCCCATCCTAACCCCTCCTGGGTTATATGTACGTCTAACTCAAATGGCTTAGTGGGATCAGCCACTTGTAAAGCTTGTACTTGCTGTATTACCCTTTTTGTAGCCTGGTAAGCTTGTTCTCCTTCCTCAGTCCCATCCCAGGGGGCTCCTTTCTTTGTTAATGCATATAGTGGGAGTGCCATTTGGGCCATACGGGGTACAAAAGCTCTCCAGTACCCCAAAGTCCCAAATATGTCTGTAGCTAAGCTATAGTTGTGGGTCAAAGGTATGCCTGTATCTTATCTATAATAGCTTCTGGGATGACTCTAGTCTTACCCAACCAGACCGCTCCCAGGAATTTGATTGACAGCCCAGGTGCTTGCACTTTGGCTGTGTTCATGGCCCATCCACTTTGTTCCAAATGACTTAGCAGCATTGGAGCTTCCTGGGTTAAATCTGCAAGAGAATCAGAGGTTAGTAACATGTCATCAATGTAGTGAAACATTGTAACTGTGCTGGGCCTAGTCCACTTGGCTAGGTCCCCAGCCACCAATCTATGACACATGGTTGGGCTATGTAGATAACCTTGGGGCAATACTTGAAAGGTCCACTGTCTTCCTTCCCACATGAAGGCAAACTGATGTTGGCTATCAGCTGAGATTGGAATAGAGAAAAAAGCATTTGCAAGGTCCGATACATAATGATAAGTTCCCAGCTGATGACTCAGCTGATCCATCAAGTCATGAACTGAAGACACAGCTGCATGCAAAGGAGGCACTACTTTGTTCAGTTCTCGATAATCTACAGTCATTCTCCAGGTACCATCAGGCTTCTTCACTGGCCATACCGAAGCATTAAATGGGCTCTGGGCTGGAAGAATAATGCCAACTTTCTCTCACTCCAAAATAGTGGCACTTATCTCTGTATGTCCTCCTGGTAGGCGATACTGCTTTACATTAACTACATGTCTTGGCTTGGGTAACACCTGTGGGTCATGTTTAGCATATCCTCATAACACAGGCTTTACTGTCCGCGTTCATAGCCAAAACTTTCCAACTGTTGTTTGCAGGTGCAAACCATAAAGTACATCCATACCCAAGATGTATTCAGCTATGGGAGATATATATATATACAGTATATACACGAGCGGGTAATCTTCCTATGACCAATGGCAATGACACAGCTTTGACCTCAACAGTATGCCCTTCATAGCCATCTATATGAACTGTGGCCCCTGGAAACTTATCAGGATTGCCATATATCAGGCTACATTCTGTGTCTGTATCCACTAATGCCCAAACATGCTGCACATTTGTCCTCGACCGAAATATTGCCAATTCAACATGAGACCTCCAGTCCTTGCCTGCCCCCCATAGACAAGCACCTTGGCCTGCTCCCTAGTCAAAAGGGAACAGTTCATCTGCCTCCTCGGGAGCAACCAAAAAGTCTTTTAAATCCACTGAGTATACCTTTCTACCTGTTTCCAGACATTTAGTAAAACGTTGTTGAGGGTGCAATTGTTGCCATAAGGCAAACAGGACTGCATTTGGCTGCCGGTCAGTTTTCTTCCTATCAATCCCTGCTGCAAGCAAGTCAAGCCACATCTGCTTATGGCTAATCTTACTTGGTCCCTTTGGGATAAAATCCTGAGCATTTCTTGGGGGTCTGGTATTAGCCACCTTTCGGACCCCTTTTGCTTGTCTCCTATCCTCTACTTCACCCAAGCTGGCTCTCATGGTCATTACCTCATGTATAGGACGACCAATGTATGGGGCCAGTATGGCCATCAGCAACCCAAAGGACATTGATGGGGCATTTTGCAGCACTATGTCTCTCATGCTGCCTGTAAAATTTTCATCATCTAAGCCACGTGTGCTCACATTAAACATGGACTGCCACACTCCCAGCTCCCAAATGATTTGGACCAACTCAGCATACATTTGCCATTTACTCACAATCTTGGGCAGTTCTCTAGCATTTGCCCACACAGTTCAGGCAGCTGCACTCACCCATTCCATTAAAGAGTGAATACCTGGCTCTTGCATATCTGTGGCTATTCTGCAGTCATGGCGTCAGGGATGGATGTATGGTAATGGAGGCCCACTTCTCCATCTCCTCAACAGAGCATATCACACTGTCTACCCCTAGGTCCCATAACCACAACAGCCAAGCAGCCAGGGGCTCCCCCTGTTTCTGCTGAAACTGTCTCCCTAAGTCAACTAATTCAACCTGGGTATATGGGACATAGGTGGTAAATTGGGTCACCTGTGGATTGCCCACTGGTCATCTGCCTGGTCCCATGGGCTGCTCACATTTCACTTTCTGATGCATGACAGGTCATGCCTGGAGATGCATGGTCTCCCCCAACTTACCACTGGGTTTGTCATCTTCCCTGGTGTGAGAAGCAGGGACGGCCAGTCGCTGCACATCATCTTTTAGGACAGTCATCCGTGCTTCCAACAACTCTGCTTTCTACTTCAAATCTTCCAGTCACTGCACATCATCCACCAACAACTCTGCTTTCTGCTTCAAATCTTGATCAACTTGCAGCATAGTGAGCAGTTATCCAGGCTCTGGTCAGCAGAAAAGTGGCTACCGGGCACCACATGCTCAAGGATAGTCACATTTTTCTCCCCCTCCCAAGGGGTTTTCCACTGTAGTGCCTGGTCTGTGCTGCCTTGTACTGCAGTGAGCAGCAACCAGATCCCAGCCAACAGGAAAGTTGCCATAGGGCAGAATATATTCAACAGTAGCCACATTTCCTCCTTCTTCCAAGGGCTTTCAGCTCCCGTACCTGCTCAGAATCCTGCTACAACTATGCCAATTGTAGAGCTAGGGCTGAATCTGGAGCTCACTGACCCCTCAAGCCCGTTGTCCAGACTGGGTCACAAACCCTTCACATGCAGGTCTACAAGCTAGCTAACCAGAAGAAAGGTCCTTGGAGCCTTGGTTGAAGAAAGAGTAGTCTTTATTTCTTCACACAAATGTCTGAGAGCTAGGCAGTCCAAAGAGAAACTCAGAAACTCAATTGCTACCGGCAAAGTCCAAAGAATAACTGAGCAGCTGCCAGCAAAGTAAACATGCTCTCTTTTTAGATGCGAGCTCTCTGCCCGCCAGCAGTTCAGGGCCACTGCTCCACACAACTCTCGAACACACAATAGCAGTGAAACTAAAAAGATACATTGGCACACATGCACACTAACTCCACCCAACCACAAAATTTGTTTACAAAGAATGCACTGCCCCACACCCAACCAGACCCGAGGTGAGGGGGCCTGACCAGACCATTCCATTTTCCCAACAGCATCCAACCATACATTGATTCCCAATTGGAATAAATATACCTGCAGGTAGAAAGATAGATTTCTATGCTGAAATGTAGTCCTCTTGTTTGTTGAATTTGCTTGACCTTGTGCCATAACATGTCAGCTATAAATAAATAAGTCTAGTAACATATTATTTTCTCATTCAAAGGTTTGGAAGTTGTACTGTTATCTACACTTTTACAGGAAAATGTGTTAATATTTCCATGATCACTTTGGAATATATGGATTTATTATTATGTTTTATGTTCTTAGAGTTTCCTTCCTTGTTTTTAGATAACATTTATTATCAGTTTATTCATTGTGTGTCCATTTATTTTATCTGTTACTTATCATATCTGTTTATTTATTATGTGTGATGATAAATATCTACTTAGAAAAAAGCATTCCCAGTAGAGGAATAATTCATAACATTATTCTTATTATGCAAAATATCCTTTTGATTTGTATTTTGAATACTTTTACAGAGCTGCAGTCCCTGGAGCTTTAAGTTTATTTTGACATCTGCTTAATTAATCTGCTTAATAACCAAGTATGATGAATCAGTTGTGTTGTCAAAGGAAATGATCAGTGCTGTACTATTCTTAATTGCATTGCCTTCTGTTTTTTACCTTTTAGACTTTCATAAAAAATCTAGTTAACAAAGGACACAAACAAGTGTTCGTGTAATAAATCATAAAATGATTTCTGGATTATCTACCTGCCAGTTATTTAGCTATCTTTAAGATGTCAAGGATTAGATAAAATTAGAAAAAATTTCAGTCCATGATCTCAGGGTTTTTTTTACCTTAAGTCACATTTGCATAAATACCTATCTTTAGGCACAGTTGGTAGATGGAAGACATTTTTAATATTCTAGTTAATAGAGTTCTCATATATGTTATAAGAGATTTCCAATAAAAATTGGATTACAAATCAACTAATATTTATGGGGTCTTACCCTATGCCATATATACTTCCATCTATACATATATACTTTCATATGTAAAGTCTCATTTAATCCTCAAAATAAACCACAAAATAAACCAATGTTATTACTATAACCACTTTACAAATGAGATAATGGAAAATCTAAGAGACACGGGCACTTGCCCCATGTACCACTCCAGCAAGTGGAATATAGAGACTTAAACCCATGACTCTAACTTTAAGACAAGAGTTCTCACTATACTACATTTAACACAAGAAATAATAATAATCAAGGATACTAGATATTGAGCATCCTTTATATGCTATGTACTTTTCCTAATTGTCTCAAACCTATGAGATTATCCCTATTTTTCAGAAAAGTAAATTGGCTATAAAAAAATCTGAAGCAGTTACTCAAAGTCACCGAGTAAGTAAATGGTAAAATTGTGATTTAAACTCAAGCCAGCCCATCTACATTCAACGTTTAAACTCTTTCTATGAGTAGTATAGCATGCTGACTTCCAATTGTAACCCAGTCTCGCAAAAACTGCCATTCAAACTACATGAGTTCATTAGACAATTATTCAGGAGCTAATACTTCGAGGTTACCATTAAGGATTTCTTTTTTACTGCTTCCTGTAGGTGAAATGTTGGTTTCAGAGTTTTTGGGTTAGTAGAGAGCCAATAAATATAAATGGTTCATTCAAATTTTAATTTTACTTGTACATAAATATTTTGCATTATGCACTGTATTCTCCAAATTCTGGAAGGGTGCATAGTTTTTTACACAGTCAGATTAATAAGAATGTTATAACTGTGATTTAGTCAGCAAAAGAACAGGCAAACATAAGAAAACATTAGACAGAAAAAATATATAATTCAATTTCATGAAGTAATCTAGACTATAAGGAGTTAAGTATGCAATCTCATAAATAAATATACACTACTATACATATGTACTCACATATATACAATGGAACAGGCAGGAAGTTCAAAGAAATAAAGGCTGGGAATCCCTAAATATTAGGGACTTAACCACAGAAAAGAGTATATTTTTAAATCAACTTTATTCAGGTATAATTTTTATAAAATATAAACCCCCCATTTTAAGTGTACACTGCAATGAGTTTTGGAAAATATACAAACCTTATAATTACTACTACAACGAAGATATTAAAACAGTTATAGCACCCCAAATTTCCTTCTTGTCCCTATACAATTAATCCTACTCTCTTGGCAGTAGGCAACCACTGACCTACTTTATATCACTATAGATTAGTTTAGTTTTGCCTATTCCAGAACTTCACATGAAGGAAATCATACACTATGTGTGCTTTTTCCCTGGCTTCCTTTGCTCATCATAATGCATTTGAGACTTATCCATGTTATTGCAAGTATCAGTAGTTTATTCCTTTTTCCATTGCATAATATTCCACTGTATTGTTTGTCCATTCACCACTTAACAGACATTTGGATTGTTTCCAGGTTTTGAACATAATAAATGAAGCTGATAGGAACATTTGTGTACAGGTACATTTTCATTTCTCTTGGTAAATATTTAGGAATAGGATTTTAGAGTTGTATAAGTGTGTGCTAATTGTACATGAAACTGTCAAACTATTCTCCAAGTAGATTGTACCCTTTTATACCACACCAGCAGGGTATGAGCATTTCAGTTACTCCATATCCTAATTACGTTTGGTATTGTCAGTCTTCTTAAATTTCAGTGATTTCAGTGAGTGTGTAGTGGTTTATCACTGTGGTTTTAATTTGCATTAGGGAAACAGTTTATTTTTGAAAAGGACTAGATTAGCAACTGAGAATCCTAGTTAAAGAGGTTGGCACTAAAACCACACATGGCTCTGAGTCTCAGATCTCACACCTACTATGAGTGTATATGTGACTATGATCAAATTATCTTAGCTTCTCTGTGCCTCCACTTTCTCCTCTAAGTCATAATAAAAATAACACTTTCCTGAGATTTTTGTTTTGAACTTTGAAGAGAAAGTAAATATAAAGTACTAAACATAGTGCTTTAGGTCATAGAAAATATTCAATAAAATTTAATTAATATTAATATTCCTATTTCACAGAATTTAGATGGTTATGTTTTTAAAACATATTAATTTTACTTCTAATGACCATAATGATAATATTATGAACTTAATATTATCTACCACCATGCTATTTTAGAAGTAATTCTTAATCTTTTTATTCCATAAAAGTCCTATTAACTACTCTTCACTTTTTGAATTAACAATTTCATTTTACCCTCAATGAACTTTTAATTGTAAAAGGAGACATATTATTATAACAAGGGTGAAAGTTTTGAATTAAAAAGTTAAAGAGACAAATTTTCTAAAATATGAGAAAATCTAATAAATTTGAGGAAATCTGGAGCCATGCACCATGACACCCATAGCTTCTGAACTACAGACTCTGTAGTAATTGAAGGTTTTCTTTCTTCAGCTCTGAAAACATCACAACAGACCCACTGTCCATGCCCTAAACCTACAACTACACCCGATCCTTGATCTCCTCAAACCAAACCTGGTAAATGTGGGTTTCTGATTAAAGGAGTGCATCCTAGCAGCTTGGGGGTCATGACTGAAGCCAGTGGTGGGAGTGACAGCCCATGTGTGCCCTATGTGGGTGACAGCACAAAGTGATCTGCTGCTCAGCTGAATTCCTCGTGTTTTCTGCATAAGAATTTTCTCTTTTTCTATATATCTTATTTAGTACTTCCTAGTTCATTCTATTCTTCTCTTAAAGACAAAATGTTGTAAGTAGAACCAAGCATTTTTATTTCAAGAAACAAACATTAAGTGCCTTCCAGCTTCCACAGCCACATCAACAGCTGTGCATAGTATTATTACTATTATATTCTACCTCACCTCACATAGGAAAATTCTTTATAGCAGTTTTTCTTAACTGATAAATCTAATCTCTTCAAAGCAAGCGGACAGTAAATATAAAGAAGTATTACTCTGGAAGACACCTTTGCAACTAGTTCTCTTTTTGTTATAGTTTTGTTTTGTTTTTAAGCTGAGACTTGGTCCTGGCAAAGAAAGCAGACAGCGTTATTTTACAGAACCTTAACCCTACAAAGTGGCAATATCGAGTATTCAAACAGCCCGCAGTAGGTCATAGAATGCTGCCATGTGCTACCCTTTCTCCATCACAAGCAATCTTGGTGGTCTCCATAACTCCTAAAGATGGCAACTTCCATTTTATCCTGACATCAAGTAGACCTGTATGTTCTCTCTTCCCTCACTCGGTCAAATTTCTCATGCAGCTGCTCCCACCGCAGCGTATAGGCCGTTCCCTAGCACTGCCTGTAACCACTCCTCTGTCCTGTCTTGGTGACACCACAATCAGCTTTTCTTCCCCTCATGCCATTGCCAGATCTCTCGTCGGGTCTAGTAGCTCTGCCAGATCATCTAGCTTTTGCTTCTGTGTGGTCTGAGAGAGTTGGCACTAATTTCTGTGAGTTGCTGTTGGATTTTCTTTCACAATTAGTAAAGAGGGTTAGAAGAAGCCAATAGACATTTATTTTTTAGGAGAAGCGCCCTTCTGAAAAACAAAAACATGAATTAAAACTCTGAAAAGTTGAAAGTTTGAACTAATTGCCATTCAGTCACCGACTTGTTTCGTGACCCTGTTTACCACTTGCGTCCTCAGTTTTTTATGAGCTTACTGTAGCAGAACTAAAAAAAAAAGCTTTCATTTTTATCTATTAACATTCCATAGCAATTAACAAATTTATATAATAACTTATTTTCCCAGTCCTTTCACATAAAATCTCATTTAAATAGCATAACTGCTATGAATTTAAAGATTTTAGGTAACAGGGCATGTAACCACTACCACCATCAGTCCCTATAACAGCTTTGAGGGTGGGGCTGAAGTTACTGGGGACAATTGCAGTGAGAATAAAATAGAATCCTGGCCCTAGAAGACAGCCAGAGTAGGCAGCAATTTGAAAAGGGCCTTAGGCAGAACAAACATGTAGAAGCCTATTAATTAGCATTGGGACTGGGACACAGAGCAGAAACCGGTAAATGACCGGAGTGTGTAAGAGTAAGAGTTGCACAGATTTATCTGAGTGCTGGATCCCTTGGTCCTGAAGATCAGTACAGAGGACTGCCCTCAAGCAGAAGGCAAATGAACTCAGCCACAAGGAGTGTGAAATGGGAAGAGTGGGAAGCAGACTACGTGCCTCCAGATATGCACTGTCTGGGATAAGACACGGAGAAACTATTGCCTTGTTCTCAAGGCACTCCATATTTTATGCCTCATTTCTGGCATTTTTCTTCTCAGGCCCATCCATACTCGGTCCACCCCTAAAGCTGAGCAAGGAGCAAACTGAGGTGCACTGCCTCCCACAGCTTTTCACTTGGTATTAAATCTGAGTCGATGCTTACTGTCCAAACCCTTTACCTAGAGTTGAATCTATTGGGGGCTGGACTTCCTTCGTATTCGGCTGTTTCTCCTCATCTTAGTGCCATTTCTGGGCTTCACCCTGCCTGCCTAGGCCTGTTGTATTCTATACTCTCTGTGTCTAACTAGGCCTGAAGTCTGGCTCCTCCTGTTTAACCCAGTCCTGTGGCCAACCATGTATTACACTGACAATTGCTCTTGGCTTTTTCTCTCCAATCACTCAGAAGTCTAAGGCTGCATGACTAGACAGGACACCAAAGGGTACCTTCCACCACTGCCATGGAGATTATTAAGAAATGACCTACATGAATTAGCAACATGCAAATCCCCTCAAGACTGAGCAGATAATGAACACCTGGAGATTCCCTGAGTGGAGGGGTTCCTAGATTGCTTCCACAGAGTGTTATGTTGGCATCAGCATTCTCTCACTTTGATTCCCACTCCAAGCTCACATGCAGCCTGTAAGAAGATGCTACTCCTTTTCTTTAAACTCTGGCCTTAGTTACCCTGGCACACAGAAGATAATTTTTTACTTCCAAGGGAGGGGGGAACAGTGGAAGTCAGTTATGGAAAAATCCAAATAGCATAAGAATGGTTGTTTCCATATTTTGGGATTTGTTTCCGAAAATAAATGAATTCTATCCTAAAAGGTCTGACCCAACCTCACAGTTCTCTTGCCTCTGTGACAGGTATCGCAAGCATACATTCAGATATCAGAAATGCAATTCAATTTACAACTAATATCTTGTTCTAACTACTCCAGAAGACCCCTTCCTACTTAAGACAAAATATACATTTTTATTTTGTGTTTAAGATTATCTCATTTTCTCATCATTTAAAATCTTCCTATTTCCCTTCCAAATATAGTATCTGGGTACAGAATGAAGCTGACATGTCCTCCAATATGAGAGTGGAACACATAAATCTCTAGGTGATATACCACATCCTGCTCGGTCTCTGGGTAATGGCCTCTGGCATGGTTGTTGTCTGGCTACGACAACGGCTACTGCAAGGCTAAGGCTAAGGCTGATGTCATGAATCCTGCTCACAGCACCAATTGTCTAGCTCTTAATCCTGGTCATGATGCCAGTTGTGGCAGTCTGCTGCCGACTATGCCAATTGTAAAGCTAGGCGACCATGCCAGTTGTCGTAATCCTACACCAACTGGGCCAATTGTTGAGCTAGGGCTGGGTCTGGAGCTCCCAGACCCCTCAAGCCCATTCACAGACTGGGTCACAAACACTTCAAATGCCAGGCTGGGTCACCAGACTCCTCCACGCTAGGCTGGGTCAACAGACCCCTTCATGCAGGTCTATGAGCTAGGCAACTGGCCACATGGTCCTAGGAAGCTACAGGTCTGGAAAAAAAAACATGACCACGCAGGGCGGGTGCCTGAGGCAGTAAAGAACCAGCCAAAGCAGCACACTCACTCCACCCACACACACAATGTTTACCAAACGACCCTGAACTGGCTCTGAGGCAGGGGAGGCTTACCAAATTGTTCCATTTTCCCAACAGTTGCTTTTGCAGTGGTGTAAGCCCAAGGCCACTGAGGATCCTCCTGACTTGCGATCATCCTGCTTGGTCTTTGGAGAGCATCCTGTTACCATTGCTGATATCCATGGACTTTGCTATTAGCTCCAATCATAAACAACCCACATCCTACAACTGACCTGGATGCAATAGTCTTCCTATTGATCATTAGCGCACATGGCACTTATGAATGGCCTCGGGGGCCTAAGATCTCTTGTTTGCTTTTTCTATACCACTCTGAAGGGAGACTGCAGTTAGGCCCACCTCCTTTGACATCTCTCTCAACTATTGCTACATAAATGTTCTTGGCATTTCAGAGATGTGGAACTTCTTTGTGAAACTTTGCATTTTCTCAGGCTATGCCTAGAAAAGCAGGGCATGAGCCCCTATAGTCTTGGAATCCTTAGACCTAGGTGAATGTTGGTAATTCCTTCTGAATTCAACTATAAGAGACGAATCAGAACCCCAGGGACTTTTCTTTGTCTTTTTTCCAGGCTCCATCTCTAAATGAACAGATTTCCTCTTTTTATGTGCCAAGAAATTTCCTTGAATTTCATCTTTTTCTTCCTATTTCATCTTCTATCATACAAATTGTCCGATCCTCTTCAAGCTGAATGGTTGCTTTGGGAGTTCTTCTCAATTAAGCCAGGCACTTTGAATGTTCAAATGCGCTTGCTTTCAGTTTACAAAATCAATTTTATTTTAAAATCTGCACCAACATATCCCTGTTTGTAAGAGGGCTTGGCTTTCTCCATGAAGTAATGGATGCTATTGATTTAGTGGTTTGGAGAACTAGGAACTGAGGATGGCTGGAGCTAAGACACACTGATTTGCTGTCTCAGAATTAGCATCTCTATAATCTCTGATAGCAAAATTAATGTAATTCCTCACAGCTTCCCATTTACTTCTCTATGGCATATGTTTCCCACCACGTAAGTACAATTGCTGAACACACTTGGACCTCTGGGCAATGAAAAAGAATTAAACTCCAGTCTCCTGTTTCTCTGCCACTCAGTAAATGATTAGCAGGATTTTGGAGGCTCAGGGCAGAGTCTTCATCCCCCCTAAGGCATGTGGCCTTGTCTACAACAGCACAATTTAGTAGTACTTTAAGTGAGCAATACCACAACAAACAATTAACGTATAATTAATACAGTTTACAACTAATATCTTGTTCCATCTACTCTGGAAGCCCCCTTCCCATGAAAGACAGAATTACATTTTTATTTTGTATTTAAGATTATCTCATTTTCTCATGGTTTAAAATCTTCCTGTTCTCCTTCCAAATATAACATCTGGGTACAGAATGAAAATACATTAAAAAAAAAAACATACAAAAGGATTGTTCTGCTTCACACAGTAAAACAAAATGAAAATAAAGTTCATACCTGAATAATAAGTATATTAGAAGAAAGCCTTAATTCTTTATAGAAAAAAAATATGCTATTCAAGAAAAAATTACTATAAATTACTGGTCAAATTCTGCAAGAAACAATATTCCACTTTTCTACTGTCAAAAAGCAATTTAATTTCAGAGCTGCCCCAGGGGTTAGGCCTAAAGTGTGTTATCTGATGAACTCTGTGTAATCTAAAGAGAACTGCCATTTATTGAATATCTGCTAAATGCTCTTGTTTTAATCTACATTATTTCATTTAGTTTTTACAACAACCCTGCACAGTGGATATTACTAGCTTCATTTTTAAAGATAAGGCAATGAAGGCCCCAGTCACTAGCAGAGCTACAATTAGATTCATTTGTGACAGACGAAAAATACCCTCAGAGTGTGATTGATTCAAGTTCACGGAATTGCTTCAAAATCTTCCTGTGGGGAGTGAGGAATTAGGAATGTGTTCTCCATCTCCAAACCCAGTGCCCACAAGAATTATCCTTTTACCCCTAAATGTATTCTTAAAATTCAGTTTTTAGTTCCCTTTACTTGAGATTCAGTATTGGTTGACTCCTGTTCAAGTCAACTGATACTTCCAGTCAGTTGATAAGTTACAAAACAAAAAGGCAGTCCCATAACAAAAAGGCAGTCTCTTTAGAGAAAGTGCCTCAGCAGGTTTTGAATGGGCATGGGGAGAGGAGTCGTCCCCTCTCGGTATAATAGCTACTCACCGTGACCCCTCTCCTCAGTCCTCGGTCAATCTTTGAAAGAGACTGAAGTTGAAAGCAGTGAAGCAGAAAGAACTAGCCAAAAAAGTGACACTCAGTGGTGGTCTTTGCTCCTTTCAGTCCTTCTCTTTCACGTGCAATTGTGTGCCACTGTCTCTCACTTCTCTAAAGTTCATTTTAAATACACTTCACTAGTTAGATACATTTTTAAATTCTATTTGATTTTTATGTTTTTAAGTGATTTAAAAGGTGGCACTAGAAAACGTTGCTCTGTGGCATGTTACTATTGAAGATCCAGTACGAAGCGAGGATAATAACTGCTTTTTATGTTTACTATGTTTATTTTATTGAACTTTATATCTCCTTAGAGGTTGGTAGAGGTCAGGTTTTATTATTTTCTTTTACAGGCTAGAAGCAGAGTAAAGCTCAGGTAGGTGTTAAATGTCATAGCAGAAGCAAATAGCCCATACAGAACTATGTGAGATCTATGCAGAAATATAGCTTAGGTCTCTGTCTGGGGAAAAATGCACTAAACTAGCATTTCTCAAAGAATTTTCCCTGGGTTCCAAGAGATGCTTTTTTTGGAAAAAGTTATTTAGTCAGACATATTTGCATAATCCTCTGTACCAAATGTGCTTCCTGAGATAAACAGTGCCTCCTTTAAAGGTTCTATGATGTCCTGCAATTAGGGACAATAATAAAAGCTATGTTTAACTCAGCATCATTTCATCTAGTTCTTTTTGTTTGTTTGTTTACTAAATAGCTGTTTATATTAACAAAACACATTTTGGAAAATGCTCCATTCAACTATACCATCTCTCTTTTAACTTACAGCATAAAATCAAGAAATCATTAGCCTGAGATAAGGGTATGTCTAAATTATGACCACAGAAAGTGGATGGAGTGGGAGCAGGTGAGTGAGCTGCTTTTTTACTTGACTGCTTTTTCCGTCAATGGCTATTTTCAACTGTGTCTCTTCACAGCTGATTCTGCTGCAGTTGTTTGGTCTACTGCACTGCCCTCACTCCTATTAATTGAATTATGTTCCTTCAGAAAACAGAAAGAGCATCTACGAAACTATTAGGCACTGTGTCAGTCACAGAGAAACAAAAATTAAAGCACAGTTCCTGTCCTGGAGGGGCTCTCTACCTGTTAAAGGGGAGGCAGGCAAGAAAAACAAACACACACACAATACAATTAGACAAGACAGGCCTGGAGGAGGAGCTTTCATCACAGGCAGGAGAGGGAAATATTGCTGCAAGAGGTGGGACACAGCTGTCTCTTGCCTCTTCGGTGGTGTTAAAAGATAAATTTAGGCACATTAAAATTTTAGGGAGTTTATTTGAGCAGACAGCAATTCATGAATTGGGCAGCTCCAAACCAGAAATGGCTTGGGGCTTCCCTGGAAGTGGTTGAAGGGAAAGCTTTTACAGAGTAAATGCAGAAGCAGGATAAAGAAATTATTTGATTTGTTAAAGTTGAGCAATTGCCTTATTTGGAATATCCCAGCAGTAAGTTTAAGACAATATAACTTATGCCTAAGTGGTCACTTGTGATTGGCTGAGCTTAAGTTTTATTTTGCATACATAGTAACCCAAGGTGTTTACCACCTCAGTCTCCCATTTAATTTTTGAACACTGATAACATTCTAGAAAACAGTACTTACTGATATCAATGATAAATAGACGTCAGCAAAGCAAATTTTGGAAAATAAGAGAGTCTAAAGAGAATAATTTCTACCAAGGCAAGTAGATGAGAAAAGCAGGGTTCGTTCGGACCACTGTATGATCAGATCCCTCCATAGGAGACTAGCTGAAGATCCATTGAGAGTTATGATGATGTAACGTAGTAAAGAGTTGGAAAGTTATCCGGAAGGAAATACTATTATCAAAAATATATAACTTTTAGCCACTTAAGTCTCTTTAAGGCTCTAAAGACTCTTCTACCTTTTGCAACTGCTTATTCTCAAACCTTGAATCCCCGTTCTCTTTCTGTGGACACATCCAAAATTTACCATGCATCTAGACCAAAATATTTAAGCGCATTATGCATAACTTCCCTGACTGCAACAACCCAGACTTCTCCTCCTGTAAACTCCTCTGCTATTCACTGACTATTTGTGTCCCACCTTACAAGTTACTTTTTCATAAATACATGTGCATTCTACTGAACTCTACGGTAAACATCTCAAAAGCAAGGAGCCATATGGTGAATCCCGGGAAGACTGAGGTAGGTAGCCTGTAACTGGCTGCCAATGATTCCCAGTTCCTGGTGTTCATGCCCTTAGGTAATCCCTTTTCCTTGAGCGTGAGCTGGACCTAGTGACTTGAATCTAACAAATAGAATACAACAAGAGTGATGGGGGTTGTTGCTACGAATAGGTTACAAAACTGACTCTGGCTTATGTCTTTCTCTTCCTCTCTTCCTCTTGCCCTCTTCCTTACTCATTTAAGGGAAGTCACCTGCCATGTTGTGAGTTGCCTTATAGAGAGACCCCTGTGGCAAGAACTGGTACCCCAGCCAACAGCACTTGCATCCTGCCAACAGCCATATGAACCATGAGCAAGCTTGAAAGTGAATCCTAATCCAGGAAAGCCTTGAGATGACTGCAGCCCAGGGCACTTTTCATGGCAGTTTTGTGAAAGATCCTAAGCCACAGATGCACAGCTAAGATGCACCTAGATTTCAGTCCCTCAGAAATGAAAAAAATAAATGTGTATTGTTTTAAGCTAGTAAGTTTTCATCTAAATTATTACACAGTCATAGATAACTAATAAAGGCACATAAAGTAACAGGCTACAAAATAAGTATAAAATATTTTTGAGGACAGTCAGGTAGATAAATAGAAGACTACATTGGAAATAATGAACCCAATATTTACTAGATGAATAAATTCAAAGACGAATATTGATAAAAGTTTCTTCAGATTTATTTTTAAGTTAAATAAAAACCACGAACTGGTCTTTATCGTCTACAGATCCCCTTGCTTTTGTTCCTTTAGCTATTTCAACTACAGAAATGGGTTATTCCTATTTTAACTTAAACATTTTCTGAGTTTTTAGGTTAAAGCACAGAATTGAAAAGTATAAAAGATGCACTCAACAGGGTATTCAGCTGCTCACCCACATTTCACACCATCGATGATCTTCTCCCACATAGACATGGCTGTTTATAGAATAATAATGCTGGGAACATCTACCAGGAAGGCTTTTATGGACTTGGTGTGCCTGAGACTTACAGGTGTGAGAAAGAAAGCAGGACATCCTTTTAGGGAAGCAGAATGCACTGCCTTTTCCATGACTGGTAACCGTGGAATGTTCTCTTGATTAAAAGCTGTCTCACATGCTACACCTAGACTACCAAATTCTTGAGCCACAGAACCATTTCATTACCTACCTTTACTGGGACTTCTTTCATATTCCAGTAAAGGAAGAATGAGTCTGCTGAATATTATCATATACACTCTGATGAGAAAGGGTACCTAAATATATGAGTGTTTTCTGTAACATTGGAAAGAGAGTCAGTACTTATGTAATTTAAATACCATGTCAAATTCTATCCTGAAATCGTTTGGCATATAACAGAAAAGTGTCTAATTCAAATTTTAAAAGAAAAAAGAAAAAGATACATGGGGAAAAAGAAAGGAAAAAAAATTCCCTCTCCACGAAAGAAGCAAGGTAAATTCCTGTTGAAAGATCCTAACCATTACTACTAGTCTCACCATCATCATCTAATACTTATTCAGTTTATCTTGTAGTTTACACACTGTATTACAGATGACACATAAAATAAATCCATGTATTATTAGGGAAGTTGGCATCCATTGTATTTGCATAATAATGTTAAATCAAGTAGGTTAAGTTTGTTGGTCAAGGACTGAAAACCAGTAAGTGGCACAACTGGGACTAGAATTCATGTCTCCTAATGTTTAAAATTACACTGAGATATGATAACAACTGAATAAGTTAATAATTGAACAACTTGTCAGGGGAAAATGTCCTTCTAACTTAGTGCCACTATTAAGAATTAATTTGTAACATAGGGAAACTAGAAGTAAGGTGGAATGAGATGAATTTTCTGAAGAGAGAATTAGTGTCAAGGGAAAGACAAAGAAATTTCAGCAGCTATTTGTATAGAGCCAGTCAAAACAGTTCCACTTTTCCTCCAGCTCCAGCTTTCATTGTCTGCAAAGCATTAATAGGCAGTGACAGAGAAACTTGAAAACTCTTCAGTATGGGCTGGTTCATTGAATAAGAAGTTACAGAGCCTCGAAAGAAAAAGAAAAAGAAAAAGGAAGGAAGGAAGGAAGGAAGGAAGGAAGGAAGGAAGGAAGGAAGGACTAATTAAAGGATTTCAGTGAATCATGATGAATGATTTCTCTAACCAGAGCAATGCATGAACTATCTAATCTATGGGTGAATAAAGATGATATTTGGTTGCTAAACATTCCATGATTACAAGTATCAAGTTAACCCATTTCCTTGAATAATTACTCACTTATTTTTTTAAAATCCAGCTAACTAAATAATCATCATCTGGAATTCTTTTAAAAGTAAATATTTCACATCTGATATTGTACTGTGGTTATGAAAGATGTTACCATTGAGAGAAACTGGCTTAAAAGTACACAGGACCTCCCTTAACATTTTTGCAAATTCCTGTGAATTAATAATTATTTCAAAAAAATAGAGACATATAGAGAGATATAGAAAGGTAGATAAATAGATAGATCAATAAATATCCCAGGATTTCATCCCTGAGGATTCTTATTCAGTACATTTGCAAAATCTATATTTTTTCACCAGAACTTTGGATAATTCTGATGTGCAGCCATGTTTGGCAACCCCTGGGATCCATGGTAAAATACTCTTACAGAAGTCAAAGGAAATTTTTAAATAGTTTCTTTCTGATAAAGTACCTCTCAATTATTATGCTACTTCTGGAATGAAGAGAGTTAGGGGATAACTAGGTATCTATTCATCTCCTGCCCTACTCCCACTTCTCCAACCAGGCACAGCTAAGTCCTTTTACCCCTGACTCCCAATCTTCTACTCACCTCCTTGTCATATCTCTACCTTAGATGTCTTCAGCCTTCATAAACCACCCATCAACACATTAGCTTCACAGCTTCTGGATCTCCTCCATACTAGCAAACTCCAACATTGCTTCACTGATCTGTATAAATGTCTGTTGTCTAGAACAGAAACAAACAACCCAAATGTTGCTTTCAGCAGCTCACCGTGAAGCCCAACTTCATAGCCCTTCAAGCCTAAGAATTTTAGCCTCCAGGGCTAAGATAGTGAACCTTCATGCAAGGTTTCCAAGTAATAAAAGTTTAAATATCCAGGATCATACCCCAATCGAGTCTGTGCTAGAACTAATGGAAAATAGATTCTAATACTAGAAATTCCAATAGTAAAATGCAAACACTTTGGGGGGAATAACACTGCAAACTGTTATTAAGAAGGCCGGTGGCTTAGTATGGAAGAAAATTTTTTTAAATGCAGGTTTCTGGATCCCAGCTTTCTCAGGATTCTGATTCAGTAAGTCTAGAATGGGATCCAGGAATCTACATTTTTATACCTTATATACTGACCACATTCAAAGAAACTTGCAGCTGGGGGATTCAATGCAGATAAATTAGCTGCTAACCTTAAAGAGATGCTTTAAATAGAAGTTTCTGAAGACTGTCCATAAGGGATAAAGTGAAGAACTCGGAAGAAGACAGCTCAAAAGAGAAAGGAGGAAGACGGGGAATCAAGAAAACATTAGTCTGTGTAAAAACTCTCTTTGCCTCTGGCTGGGAGCTGGCGTGGACATGGGGCTATGGGAAAACTTCTTCTCTCCCAGTTGCAGGATTGTCTCTGCTTTTCTACGTGGAGAGAAGGATCGGGAGAGGATGAAGGAAGTCATAACAGTCTCGTGGAATAATATGGAAAAATCTGGCTAATATGTGAAGGGACAAAGATATAAGCAGAATTCAAACAAGATACTCAACACAGAAGACCAAAACTAGGGAGTTTTTATTTCATGCTCTTGCTCTCTCTAGGAGGCTGAGAGAACCATGAGTGTTCCCTCTGCCCCATTATTATAATTCCCAGAGGTAGTCTCACGCACAAAAAGAAAATGTTTAGACGTAGGAAATGATTCAGTAATTTCATTTTAAGGCTTATCCAAAAGTATTCAATCCCTGGGCTCTTTATACTTGCAAAAATTTAATTTTCCTAACAGATAAAGTGTTTTAAGGACAAACATGGTTATGTTGCTTTCAGAAGACAGAAACCACACAGTAATTTGAACAGGAAAAGATTAATATAAAGAAATAGAAACAGAGGATTGGAGTCATAGGGAATTAACTAAAAATGAGTGAGTGGAGGGAAGAAAACTCTAAAGATACCCAAGGGCTGCTAAAGGAGAATGCTCAAGAAAGGAAAAACTTGGAGGAAGAGAATTCTCCCCAAAGCTGGAACTCATATCTCACTGGAGAGGGTAAGAGTCGAATTCCACTGATGGTGGAAAATTTCAATGCATTGTTCTGGTCCAAAGAGGAACCCTAGTTGTCAGTTAGGCCAACTGAGAACTGTCTGCTGAAACACTCATGAAACTCACTGGAAGCTGCCTACGTAGTTTGCTGTTGACCGGCTGGAAAGCTCCCTAAAAGGGCAGCTGGACTCATGAGAAATCCACCAGGAAGCAGTGGGGGCATAAAGAGGGTTACTGTTAATTCACCAAGAAATAAGCTGGTGTACCCATGGTACATGTGAGCTGCCCTCAGGAGTACCACTGAATATGTTGCTGGAAACTGCCCAAGGTGAGGATTGTGCTGAGGGAAGCAGGGGAGGTGCCACTTGCTGCTGGATGCCAGGACATTGCTGGGGGAAAAAAAAGCCATGCACTCTGCAGGAGGTCAGCCAGAAGAACACACCCATACCAGGAAGAAAATAACCCTACCCTCCAGTGTCCATCTACTGACAATGTTAAACAAGGCCCATCTCTGTTATCACAGAGCTGGAAAAATGGGAAATTTGGAATTGAGAGGCAATAAATTGATAACTGGAACACCTGCCTACTAACTGGTTTTTGTTTTCTAAAAGATATTTTTCCAAAATATATTCACTATATATATTCAATATATGGAAACGTATTTTCCTGAGAACTAGGCAAAAAATATTATCTGAATCATTGTTCAAATGACAAATTTTGTACTTTCTTCTGTTTATTTGTCAAAGCGTCTCAGTTTTCCATCTGGACTACCAGAAAACAAATGCTGATTTCATGTTAGTGTTCAACTTGCATTGCTGCATAAGACAATTACTTAAAATGAATTGAAAATGATCTTACAAAATCTTTAAATACTCTTCTAATTTTACTTTTGAAAATGAGAAGCTTGGAAGGCTCATAGTACCCATAGATGGCAGCTATGTATAGAGTCATGTACGTCCATCTGCCCAACAGATCCATCTGCAGCAATAGGTTCATCTACCCCAAATTAATTCCTTCTCCTCACTCCCTCTCTAAGAAATTTCCATTTTTAGGGTTATTTCTTAGACTAATTAGCTATATTTAGAAGAATCTTTTTAATAAATACCAATTTAATTCTAAAAAGAGTAACATCCTAAGTAACTAACAGTCATTAATGCACTAGCAGAAGCAAATAACAAGGGAATGGTATATAAGGGGTCTTCAAAGGGTTCATGGAAAATGCATATTATGAAAAAATGATGCATGAATAGCAAAAAAAATTTTGCACCAAAATAAAATTGTACTAACTTGTTATAACATGTCTGAACAGGATCTAGTTTGAGGCACTAAGAAGGATAATATATCAGTTGGAAAAGAGCCCCTATCAACATGAATTCTGTGAAGATTAAAGCAAGAATAAGCATCAAACTTATGGTGAAACTCAGATGGAAGAATGGGGAAGTCACTGATGCTTTATGAAAAATTTATGGGTATAATACCCCAGAGAAATCAGCAGCTTACAAATATACAACTTATTTTAAGAAGGAACAAGACAATGTTGAAGATGAAGCCCACAGCAGCAGACCACCGACATCAATTTGCAAGGAAAAAATTAATTTTGTTTGTGCCCTAATTGAAGAGGACCAACGAATAACAGCAGAAACAACACCAACACTATTGATATCTCATTGGTTCAGCTTACACATTCTGAATGAAAAATCACAGTTGAGAAAACTTTCCATTTGATAGCTACCAAAATGTTTGTACTCAGGTCAGCTGCAGACAAGAGCAGAGTTTTCTATGGAAATTTTTAAAAAGCAGGATCAAGATCCTGAAGTATTTCTTCAAAGAATTGTAACAGATGAAACATGGCTTTACCAGTGTTATCCTGAAGACAAAGTACTATCAAAGCCATTGCTACCAAGAAGTGGAAGTGGTCCAGTCAAAGCAAAAGGTCAAGAGCAAAGGTCATGGCAGCAGTTTTTTGGTATGCTCAAGGCATTTTGCTTGTTGCCTTTCTAAAAGGCCAAAAAATGATAACATTTACTTATTATGAGAGTGTTTTGAGAAAGTTAGCCAAAGTTTTAGCGGAAAAACACCAGGGAAAGCTGCATCAGAGATTCCTTTTTCACCATGACAATGCTGCTGTTCATTGCTCTCATCAAACAAGGGTAATTTTGTAAAAGTTTTGATGGGAAATCATTAGGCATCTACCATACAGTCCTGATTTGGCCCCTCTGACTTCTTTTAGTTTACTAATCTTAAAAAAAAATCTTTAAAAGTCACCCATTCTTTTCTTCATTTAAATTGCAAGGAACCCCTTTAGGGGTGGACTAAATGGTTTGTATTATCTCTTACAAAAGTGTCTTCAATTTGATGAAAATTATGCTGAAAACTAAAGTTTATATTTTTTTTATTTTTATCTTTTAATTCTATTTTTCCATGAGCTTTTTGAAGTCCACTTACATAGTGATAGCAACAAAAGGGAAGAATTTTTGTTAATGTACAGCAGGAGTCAACAAACGTTTTCTGTAAAGGGAGAAAGAGTAAATATTTCAGGCACTGTTGGCCATATTGCTTCAACTGTGTCCTGTAGTATAAAAGCAGCCATCAGTAATACAAATATGTTCCATTAAAACGCTATTTTAAGAAACAGGCAGCAGGCAAGATTTGGCCTATGTGGAGTAGTTTGACAACCCCAAAGTAGAGAAACAGGAGGGGAATTAGGTAAAAAGTCAAGTTCGCACTGTAGAGTGGAGAATTAAGCAGTACAACAAGCCCTTGATATCTAGAGATATGAAGGCTACAAAAATAGTAAGTCTTGACTCATTGATCAGTTTTGAAATTTCACCCAAGGATGTAGCAGAGAAAGCATGGGCTGTAGTTAGATCAACCAGGGGAGCTGCTATGTATAAGCTAAGCCTGTTTTCTCATTAAAATGTAGAAAATAAATGTTAATCACCTAGTTTTTGTAAGAAGCAAATAATACAAAGCTACATTATAGGTGCTCAATAGCTATTCCAAACTCTGTGGGTACCAATTTCCTCATCTTTTATTGAACAAGTTGCATTAGTTAAGCTCTAAAATCCTTTCCAAGTTTAAGATATTATGACTGAACATCAGAGTTTTGGAACTGTCCAGCTTTGAATATGTGTTATAATTTAACCATGCAGTGAGGGTCTTTTTGTCCACTATTGCAGCCTCATCAAAACCTTAATTTTTCTAGTGCAAAAGAATCACATGGGGAAATTTCCAAGTTTTGCTGAACTGTCTACACAGTGGTTCTCAGCAGGAGGAAGGGGTGACAAGAGGTATTGCTGCTATAATTTTTTTTGTCTCCAAGATTGAGAGACCTGCTAGTCTTTAGCAGGAAGGGGTCAGGGATGCTAGACTTCCTGGAATATGTGGAATAGTCATGCACAATGAATAAACACTGTGTTCTACATCCATTATTATGATCCCTCTGGAAATTTATGTGAGTTTAAAACTCATTTGTAATTATCTGAACCTAGAAACTAATCCACTTCACATATAAATACGAGGCACTCTTGAACGTTTTAAGTATACACTGAGTTTTCCAGAAATGTAAATACCATGTAAACTGATGGAAGATTGTCCTATGCTTTCATCATTACTTTACCAAGAATAAAAGAAAATATTTTCAAAAAAAGCACATTATTGATAATAATGCCTATTATGATATTTTAGTCATAAATACAATGCACTTGTCTTCAGTTATATCCATAATGTTTCTCTCTGTAGAAGCATCAGACTACTACCTGTTGTTTTTTGGGGACAGTTTGACCTCATATTTGCTTCAAAATATACATAATTTAATTAGGAATAACTTTTTATTTATTACTTCTTTAACTGTTAGAGCAATATGTTAATGTTTTGGAAATTGCATGTACAAGCACATTATATTATTTATATATTTATTTTCAGGTTACAAATAAAGATGTTGCCTAGCATCTGATAGGATTGAAGACTTCTCTATAAATTATCCTGAGCAATCACTGTCCTAGATGAGTGCTTTTTAATTTATGCTTCTTCATTTTCTCCATAGGCAAATGCTAGCTTTTCCAAAAAGCTTCTATAAGACTTTGTGGTAGCTCCTTGGTGCTACTTGAAATAATTTAAACTGGCTTAAAAAACGTCACATTGTGGGTGCTCACATAGCCATTTCAGAAACTGTAATCCACAGTAAATATGAATGGATTTTTGTTTAATCTCAGATGATAGGTTCAAACAAGTGGATTAAGTGACCAATTAACTGGGATGATCTTCACTTTATTTTACAACTTAGACTTCTTTTAAGGCTGCTAAAACCTGTGTCAACCATCTCTATTTTATTAAGATTTGGGACATTGAATATATTATAGCAATCACAATTTGGACCAGCTCTTAGCTTTTGAAAACATTTTCCAATGGATATAAACTTTCTTATTGATATATAATTTCTGTTCCTGTTTGGCACCATCTCTCTGGCTTATCAATTAACTTGTTTGCCATATTTGGTGTGAACATCTTCTAAAGAAGACATAAATTTGCATAGAGAGCCAACTCGCCTCTGATTTCATTTAATCAGACTTCAGGTCTCCTCCCCCCATATTTTCAAGTAAGGAGGTAGTCTAACACAAGTAAGCGTTATAGTCTAACACTATCTGAAACCACATACAGTGCTCTGAGATTCATCCAGGCCTTGAGCACATTTGATGACTAGGGGCTTCATGATAGGTTTTAGCTCAGAGGAAGATTAAGAGTACTTGGATCCCCCGATGGAGAATTAGGGGAAAAGGATGCAAGAAAAAAACAAGATATTTCTCTAATTTATGGCTCCTCTCTCCCAACTCTAGCATTTGGGGTACCTGTTTGAAGTGCATTGAGAAAAGGGATGGAAGCAAAGTCCAATGGTGTCGGTGTGGGACCTGGTGCCATAGTGGGGCTGCTTTGTTCCACTTATGACATAGAATGAGGAAGAGAGTCTTAAGGACCCCCATGGGACTCTGGTGTGGTGAGAACTTCAGCTAATGGAGTATAGCTCTATCTCCTTCCCAGCATCAAAAGACAACCAGCCTCTTGACACACTAGGCCCCATCAGTGGTACCAGTAAAGTACCATCTTCGAGTGTCTGTGAACTTGAAGTTCAACAGCAGAATAGAAAAAAATGAGAAAACAGTTATGAATTTGTGTGGGCCATCCTTACAAATGACCAGAAATGATGAGATGAAGTTTATGGGGTGGTGCTACTTCTGTATTATTCACAAGGGAACAAAAGCCTGTGGCTTATGATAATTAAGATGACCCCCTTTCTAGCCAAAGCCAGGGAAATTTCCATGGCTTCAAATACCATCCTAAAGTCACGTCACTAACCAAAACCACTCTTCTGAGCACAGACCATGTTTCCAACTCCCTACCTGATATCATGAGTTACATATCTCACAGAAATATACAACTCAATAGGACCAAATAGAATTCATTATATTTCCCCCAAACCTTAATACTTTTTCATATCACAATGAGTGGTGTGGCCATCTAAGCCAGGAATTCTTGACCTTGACTGAGAATTAGAAGCACCTGGGAGTTTTAAAAAAGTATGGAGGCCTAAGCCCTGTTCAAACCAATTGAGTTGGAATCACTAGGAGTGGGGCTTAGGCATGGGTTCCTTCTAAAAGCCCCAGTCATCTTTTAAAAAGGTGATGATAATGTGTTTATTAGGTTGGATACCCATTACTAATCAGTGTATGCCAGCAACGCAGACGTCACCCCAACACTTCTATGTCCTCATCCACTGCCTTCATCCAATACACCACTGAAAACTGTTGCTTTTACTCCTCATGTAGTTTATGAATCTCTCCACATTTTTCCCCTATCACTACCACCACCCTAATCCAGGTAACCATCATCCCTTGAGTGGATTAATGCAACAATCTCCTCGTGGTCTTCCTTTGTCCTCTGTTGTCCACCTCTAAGCAATTCTACTAGCAGGTGAATTCTGGCTATGCTGATCCCACTACTTGAGACTCTTTTCCTTTACTCTTTACCTGGCTGATTCCTACCTACCCTTGAAGTTCTAGTTTAAAAAGAACACTTCCCTTTCTCAGGAAACTTCTAATCTCAAACTTGTTTCAGCCCTCCTCTTATTCACTACCATAGCATCTTTAATGTTTTATTTATTGTATTATCATAAGTAATAATTATGATGTTTTGAATTTATTAATTAAATACTATTTTATTTAATTATTTAACTTAAGTTAAATAATTAAATAAGTTAAATTATTTAATTTTGACTCTCTCACTCAACTCTAAGGATAAAAACTGATCATGGAGCTTCTGCACTGCTACCAGAGGCATGTGGTTGTTCTGCTGCCATGTTCTGTGCTCTGCATAGGCCACGGGAGCCATAGGGAGGACGCTGGGACACTTGGAAGCTGGGAAATGTATGGTATAATCTGGTAACAGAAGTGGCTCTGAAGAAAGATTACCTTCAGAGGAAATTGACACCTACAACTGAGTTACCCACAGTTGAACCCTTTGTGCTCTTTCCTTCCACAGATCTGTCCAGGACTCAGTGGCCTTTGAGGATGTGGCTGTCAAGTGATTCCTAGAAGAGTGGACTATGCTGGATCATTCCCAGAAAAAGTTTCACAGAGATGTCATGGGAGAAATCTTTATAAACTTAGCTGTGTATGAAAAAAAATAGGAAAAGAACATTGAAGATCAGTATGAAAGTCACAACAGGAATTTAAGCAATCATGTTGTAGAGAAATTCTGTGACAGTAAAGAAAGTTGTCACTGTGGAGAAACCATCAGGAAGATTCCAAATCCTAATCTGAATGAGAAAAATTATGCTGGAGTAAAACCATGTGAATGTAGCTTGCTTTGAAAAGTCTTCATGTGTCTTTCATTCCTGAATAAGCACATCCAATCTCACACTGGACCCAAATCGTATGAGAATCAGGAAATCAGGAATATGGACAGAAGCCATATAAACATAAGCAATGTGGGAAAGCCTTTAATTATCTCCACTCCTTTCAAATTTATGAAAGGACTCACTCTGGAGAGAAACCCTATGAATGTAAGGAACGTGGGAAAGCCTCCAGTTCTCTTGCAAGCATTCAAAGTCAACATGGCAGCACACACTGGAGGTGGACATGATCAATGTAAGGTACGTGGAGAAGTCTTTGACCGTCACAGTTTATTTCAAACCCATGAAAGGGCTCACAGTGGAGAAAACCCATATGAATGTAGCAGTGTGGTAAAGCCTTTGGTTGGTCTAGTTCCCTCTGAGCACATGAAAGAACTCACACTGGAGAGAAACCTCATGAATGTAAAAAATGTAAAGTCTTCATGCATTTCCAATTACTTTCAAAGGCATGAAAAAACTCATACTGGATAAAGATGTTAAATGTAATGAATGTGGAAAAGCCTTCAGTCAGTCCATATACTGACAAAGACATGTACAAATGTATACTGGATTGAAAGCCTATTAATTTTAAAGATACAGGATGGTTTTTTAAGTTTTACCAAATATTTTAAAAGTCATGTGAAAACTCACACTGCAGTAAAGTTCCATAAATGTCAGTAATGTTGAAATCTTGATGGAAATTAATTCACATGTAATGTTTTAAAAATTTACAACATGAAAGAAATGTTGTAAATAATAAATGCATTATGCTTGTCAGTGACATATTTTTTAAAGTGAATCTATGGGCTAATGATTTCTACTTCTTTTGCAAAGAAACGCTGAGGTGAGACAGTCCTGTAAGTATTCTTTAAGCAAATGTATATGAGTTTTATAGCTAGTTTTATTTTTAGGTAAATTAAACTTTTCTCTTTCTAATTTGAACTGTGATGTATGTATGGGAGAATTTAAGTATATTGTTCATATGCAGGTAGTTTAATTTTTTATACTTTAGTTGTTCATTGACTAATGGGTCATTGGAAAAATGAGTCTTTGTTAATTTCTGGAATTTTTCTACTGACCTATGTAGCAGGTACTAGATATCTATTCTCTATTATATATACTCCACCATTATTTCTTATGAGAAAAATGACATTAAAAAACATGGGACCAAAAGAGCTTTATTTCATTTTCCTTTCTAATAAGTAGATGGCATCAATTTGGATGTATGTCATGTTCATTATAGAATATAAATTCAAGTGTATTAGTGTATTATTTTTTTCACTTGTTTTTACAGTGTATTGGATACTATTTTCTAAAGTACCTTAGTTAAAATATATAAATTTACTTAGTAGCTAACTATATAATATGTATTTTTTAATCTTTTTTTTTTAGTCCAATTATGCTAATATGTTTAGGTAAGTTGTCAGAATAGAAACCTAGCAACAGACAAAGACAGAATCACTTTTCCAATCAAGACTTTCTTGCTGGGACAGTATGCTTTTGATGCTAATTTATCAACATCCCTCATATACCAAGCACTGTAGACTCAGAACATACAAAATTAAGCACAAATAATCCAGGCCCTTTAGGCTCTCAATACAGGCATATGAAAGAAATTTTGATGTTTGGATGTTTATATTTTTGTGATAAAAGGAAGATGGTCAAAAAATGGTAAAGTTCGGTTTATGAGACTGAATTAAGGGGTTTGAAGGAAAGTAAATGACATGTTGCATAGTACTAAAGCTTGTACATGTATATATCTTATCTATGGGGGTAGGGACATCAGTGAGGGCGGATGTCATTATTAATCCTTTCTGTCTTCATATCTAGTACATCTTCTCAGGAACTGCTTAGGTGTGTATATGGACAGTGGGGAGCAATACAGACAGTCCTGCATTCCTGGCATTAACAGTCATGATTTCCCACAGAGATAAAAATATACATGTGGTTTATCTTTATTTTTGCCATAGTTAAAAGTTTTACTTTATGCAAAATGTGACTATGAGTTTGAACATGATTGTCTGAGTCTTGAGAATTTCCATTGATTTGGGACACCGGTGTTTGTTTTTTTATTTATTTAACGTGTTTTTCTTTTTATTTAACGTGATTTCAAAGAATTTTGAATGAGTGTTTTATGTTGGGTATTATCATTTTTCTGCTGCACAGACAGACACAATAGGTACCCCATTATACCATGGAGTCCTTCCCACTTTGAGAAAGGAGTAAGGTCATCGTTACACTGCTAGCTCATCATGGGTTTTCCTGAGTGGAGTGATAGCTGTTCAAGTCAACTGTGATTTCCCAGTTGATACACGAAAAAGAGTTATAAATTATAGAGGTCTATTACTCAAATAATTGGAGTGAGCTGCAGATAGACAGTAACACTTTCAGTACTATACTAATTTAGTAGAAAAGGATATATACTTAATATCCTAAAAGTGGAAAACTTTTAATTTTTCTTTATGAAAGAAATGGCTGAGAACATTAGTGTTTCACTGAATTACACAACCCCAATGTTCATTTTGCTATTCACAGGTCATTACCATGTGTTTAGACCTCCAGCACATGTAATAAAAGTGGGGGAGGGGAATGAAACAACTTTGTGTTTTTATTAAAGAGCAAAGAAAATCTTTAAAAAAAAACTACTAATGACATGAATGATAGTTGTGGAAAAGGAAAAAAAAGTTAAGCCTGGATCTATGGCTCTTTTCAAGTTAATCATAGTTAGAGCTAACATTTAACTGTACATGTATTTAGCACGTTACATACATTATCTCATTTAAGTCTCACAACAGTTCTATAAAGTGTATCCATCCATTCATTTATTCATTCATTCAATAAACAATTTACAGAGTGTTTACGTGCACAAAAAATTTACAGCCACATTTCTCAAGAATCTAACATACAAGTTCACCAGAATATTTATTTAAAATACATATTCAGTTGCTCTACCTAGAACTACTGCATCAGACTCAATGAGAATAAGGCTTTGGTTATTCACACAGTGAATAAGTTCCACACGTGGTTCATATTGAGCCTGTACTAAGGATAAAATGTTAACAGGGATGGTCTCAGAATATTTAGAGACCTGGATGCTTCCTTATGCCTACTGAATCAGAATTTCTATTGGATACATCCCATGCAAGTACAATTCTTAGAAATAGAAATTCTACAAAATCTATTTTAAAATTCAGACATCTCTGAATAATAGCCACTCTTTAAGAATCTTGGAATCTGGCCCAGAGGTGGCTTCATGGTATGATATTTTGTTTAAAAAAATCAAAATAAATCAAGAAAGCTAGCCCATTTACAATAACCACTAAAAAAATAAAATACTTAGGAATAAAGCTGACCAAAGATGTGAAAAATCTCTGCAAAGAGAACTATAAACCACTGTGGAGAGAAATTAAAGAGGACACAAGAAGATGGAAAGATATCCTTTGCTCCTGGATTGGAAGAATTAACATTGTGAAAATGTCAATATTACCCAAAGTGATCTACAGATTCAATGCAATCTCCATCAAGCTTCCAATGACATTTTTCTCTGAGATGGAAAAAGCTATCGAGACATTTATATGGAACAATGAAAGACCACACATAGCCAAAGCAATCATGAGCAAAAAAATTAAAAATAAAGCTGGAGGCATAACACTACCTGACTTTAAACTATATTACAAAGCTATAATAACCAAAACAGAACAGTACTGGCATAAAAATAGAAACATGGATCAATGGAATAAAATAGAGAACCCAGAAATCAATCCATATGACTAAAGGCCTTCTGATCTTTGACAAAGGCAGCAAATCTACATACTGGGAAAGGGACTGCCTTATCAACAAGTAGTGCTGAGAAAATTGGATACTCATATGTAGGAGAATGAAACTAGACCTGTACCTTTCACCATATTCCAAAATCAACTCAAAATGGATTAAAGAATTAAATATACATCCTGAAACAATAAAACTCCTTAAAGAAAACATAGCAGAAACACTGCAGGAAGTAGGAGTGGGTACAGACTTAATGAATAGGACCCAAAAAGCACAGGCAACTATAGGAAAAAATAAACAAATGGGATTATATCAAACTAAAAAGCTTCTGCACTGCAAAAGAAACAATCAACAGAGTAAAAAGACAATCAACAGAGTGGGAGAAAATATTTGCAAAATGTACATCTGACAAAGGATTAATATCCAGAATATATAAGGAACTCAAAGAACTTTACAGCAAAAAAACAAGTAACCCAATTAAAAAATGGGCAAAGGAGCTGAATAGGCATTTCTCAAAGGAAGATATATGAATGGCCAAAAGACACATGAAAAAATGCCCAATCTCACTCAGCATCTGGGAAATGCAAATCAAGACCACTTTGAGATACCATATCACTCCAGTTAGGATGGCTAACATCCAAAAGACTGAGAATGATAAGTATTGGAGAGGTTGTGGAGAAAAAGGAACTCTCATACACTGTTGGTGGGGCTGCAAAATGGTGCAGCCTTTATGGAAAACAGTATGGAGGTTCCTCAAACAATTACAGATGGATCTACCATATGACCCAGCTATTCCACTGTTGGGACTATACCCAGAGGAATGGAAATCATCATGCCAAAGGGATACCTGTACTCCAATGTTTATCACAGCTCTACTTACAATAGCCAAAAGTTGGAACCAGTCCAAATGACCATCATCTGATGAGTGGATAAAGAAACTGTGGTATATCTACACAATGAAATACTACTCTGCTATAAAAATGAATGAAATACTACCATTTGCAAGAACATGGATGGACTTAGAGAAAATTATGTTAAGTGAAGCAGGTCAGGCACAGAAAGAGAAATACCACATGTTCTCACTTATTTTTGGGAGCTAAAAATAAATAAATAAATTCACACACGTAATAACTTCGTATAGCATACATTATACGAAGTTATACGAATATATCCAAAGGAATGGAAATCATCAAGTTGAAGGAATAAATAAATAAACACAAAAACAAATCACGGGAGTGGGGGAGAAGACAGAATAACCACAAAAATTCCTTGAACTGTTTAAGTGAACAGATATGATGGTGTCAGGGGGAAGAATGGGCAAAGGGGCATGAAAATCAACTACAATGTATATTGAGAAGTAAAATTTTAACAAAATCGATAGAACAAGATAAACCTATAGTAAAGGTGCGTACACAATTTTAAGAGGTTGATTCATTAATACTGCTTTGTTTTGCCGATAGCTAGAAAGCATTTTCTAGGCCACAACACAGTGTCAGTCTTTAAAAAAAAAAATGTGAATCAGTGAATCATGTGGCACCATCATCATGCCCACACCTTGCACACAGAGATGTGATCCTGCCCAGGATAAATAAGAACATCAAGACGATTTGTTCAAGTGGCCAAGGAACCATGTGATTCTTGGAAGGAGAGATGGTGGCTAAAGCCTCATCAGGACACTAGGTGGCTTCTCGGAACTGTGTCTATTTGCAATTAAAACCTGCTGCAGGTATGAGTATTTCTGAAAAATATTTAACCCCTCACAATCTAGAAGAGAAAGATGAAAGTCGAGGAAACAGATGAATGAAGAGATAGATGTTTTTAGTAATGACATTGAACGAAAATGTACTTTCAAAGTGAAAATAACAATACACAAAAATAGTAAAAAAACAAAAATGAAACAAAACCTCTAAAAATTCTCTGGAATTTCTTGCTCCTTTTGAATTAATAGTATCCACAGCTAACATTTAACCTTCCTTATATACACTGAGAACTTTAATACACATGATCTCATTTAGGCTTCACAACAATTCCATGAAGTAAGTACTGTTATTTATTCATATACGTATGCATTTATTCAACAAATGTTTATGATACATCAACCACAGCCACTGTCTCCAGCACTGTCTAAGAACTGGAAATAGACCTATGAAAAGATAGGTAATCTCCCTGCTCTTTTGAAGACAAACAAACAAAATGAGCATATTAGTAAACATGTGAACCAAAGACCTTGGGTAAGTGAGAGTAGACAGGTTAAACAAGTACCCCAAGTTCACAACCAAAAAGACACCGAGCCAAGATCTGAACAGTTAACACAGGTTAATTGCAGAGCCAGTGCTCTTCATCACTTTGTGATATATTCAAAGATCATAACCATTTGAAATTGCCATTTTTATAGATGAAAAATGTCCAATATTGACATTATCATATGCATCACCCTACACTCATAATATCTTTCCCACACCTCTTAGTTTTCTTCATTCCCAGCAACTCTTTTTCCTGGAATTTTTTATAATTGTTGAATATCCAAATTTCAAAGATGAAAACTGAACCCCATTTCAGCAGATTTTCAATTACTAAAAAGTTTGGTGGGTGAGTGGGCACTATAGTTTGATAATGACTTCTTGGTCCTTTGGAATTTGTGGAGTGTGCCCTGCTAATAAGCATTTAAGGGAAGGAGATGGCCTCAAGCAGTTTCAAAGCAGCAAATGATTGTGTAGAGAGGACTTGTTCATTAATTGCTGGTGATTTTGCCTCATTCCCAACATAATATAGATCAAGTCATACCAGTTGAACTAAGACAAAGATGACTTCATAACACGTTTCTTGTTCAAGCTTGTATTTTCTCTTTATGTGTATATAATTATACATTAGAGCACCGAGCCAGGACAAGGCACTTTGGACACATAACACAGTTAGGTGTCAAGGACAGCATGGCCATATTATGCGAACTGGAAATAAAGTCATGTGTTTTATGTGTCAGAGTAACCTATTTGAAGAATCCTAAAACATCCTATGAGCCATTGTCTTCTAACAACCTAAAAGAAGCCCCTGGAGAAAAACAATTATACGAGCATACATGCATAAATATTTACATTTCTCTTCAAATGTACAAAGTACTTCAAAAAGTTCATGGAAAAACAGAATTAACAGATACTACAAATCTTTCCATGAGCTTTTTGAAGTACCCTCGTCTGTCTCTCTAGATCAGGGTTTCTCAGTCTTGTCACTATTAACATATTGGGCCAGACAATTCTTTGTTATGTGTGCAGTTGGTAGGCTGGAGGCTGTCCTGTCCTTTGTAGTGTGTTGGCAGCATCCCTGGCCTTTGCTAGTAACACCCTCTCAGTTATGACAACTAGAAATGTCTCCAGACCTTGCCAAGTATCTCTACAGGATTGTCCCCACTTAAGAACCACTGCTCTTGATAGACATAGGAGTAAATAGGTGTAAAGGTATATCACTATATACATATATAATGTATATCCAGGATGGAAGGGAGGAGTTAGTGTTTGTGTGTGTGTCACTATTGAACATATGGCACAATTGTTAAGGATAGCTGGATTCATATTAGCCAATTGTAAACATCAATTCTACAAAATACTAGCTATGAGGTTTTTAAAATGAAGGTGATGACAGGATTTCAAAGAGTTATTATGACTATTTAGTAAAGTAAAGCATTAAAAAACTTGGCATATTGCTTAGCACAGAGTAAGTATTCAACAACTGTCAAGTCTTACTGTTTTAGGAGGTCCTGCTAAGACAGTTTTCTTTCTCAATCTTGTTGACTGTGTCTCTCTCAGTAGTACATACAGACACATATTATGCAAGCAGTTGCCTGTGTAGACATACATGTGTATGCATGCATGCATAAATGCAGCACAGGTAAAACATACCCAAGGTATATATATATGAGTGAGTGTTTGAGTGCGTGTGTACTGAAGTAAGGAGATGATGCATAAAGAGAGCGTGAGTCATTCCATAATGCAAAGCAGATGTTAGTCTGTTTGATAATGTTCTTGGCAGATTAAAAAAAGAGGAGTTAAGTAAACTTTATCTGGCATGTTTGGAGAATAAGGTAATCAAACGTTATAATTAATAAAGTGTTAGCACATTAAACCAAACATGAAACATCAATTTAAAAACATTTAAAAATACAGCAAAATGCATTTAACACTAAAACTTACTAAGATGATTAATTCATTTTATTTCAACAATTATTTATAAATCACTTATTCTTTTCTTAGCGCTCTGCTAAGTATGGATTTATCTGTTTATTTATTGACTTTTTTTAGTGAAATGTTAGTAACATACAATTCTTTTTTTTTTTTTTTTTCCTTTTTGTCTTTTTTCTTGTCCAGCAACGGATCACAACCCTCGGTGTCGCGCCCACACCTCGCTCAGCCAGTGAGCGGGAACCGGTCTGTATGTGGGATCCGAACCCTCAGCGGGAGCGCCACCGCGCTCCCAAGCGGCGCACTATAGCAGTGCGCCACCGGGCCGGCCCCCGTAACATACAATTCTTAAAGGTAATGATTTTAAATGTCTTTTCTCTTCAGAAGTGTAAGAGATATAAGAGTTTAGGCTGACTACATACTGCATATATCATGCTGTAAAGGCAATTTGGAAAGTATTATTATTACTGACATTTACTTGTTTCCATCATATGTGCTTCTTTCATGTAAATTTAGAATGCAGCATATACTATGAGTACCCTTCTTTTTAAAAATTAAACCCTTAATGTCAAAAGCTAAGAAGCTCTTTTGTAAATTTAAATCATTTTCTTTTCTGTCACTATGGAAACTTAGAAAATAGGTAATTCTTCTCTACCACATCCTTAATAAAAATTAGTTCATCCTCAGCATCCAGTAAAGCAGTATTTGCTACTGGTGAACAAAGTAAATTGTCATACTTATGGGAAATTGAGGTGCTGGAAAATTCTCTTATATTGAACCAAAGCCTACCTCATATGTATGTACAGTATATTTATTATCTGATCACTGTAAACAACAGAAAAATAAGTTAAATCTTTCCACATAACAACTCTACATACACTTCTTGAGACTGAATAATTCATAATTTAGGAGCCAAAAAATAAAATAAAAAAAAAATAAAAAGAGTGCTAGTTAATGGGTTTTCCCAGAAGCAAGTAATATTGTCCTAAAATTATTTATTTTGTAGTAAATAAATAAGAGAAGTATTTAAATGGAAAAAAATTTTTAAATGGCTTCAGAGAAAACAAATAGCCTATACAAATGTAAACACATTCATTAAACAGGTATAGATTTATTAGTTCAATTTTTTCTCTGTTCACAAACTTATCTCTCTCTCACACACACACTGCTTTACAAAGATCTCACAATACTAGAATCACAAAAGTAAATAATGCTTTCCTTACAGCTATCCTATGTACTAACAAAACATAAGAGGATAGTTTTTAAAATATAAGTAAGGTAACTTTCTGGAACGTTAAGAAATGGTCTACCTCTTGACAGAGGTTTGGGCCAAGGGCATGCATAGATCCTTTAAATGACACACCCCAAATTCTAAGTATTTCACTATAAATAAATTCTACATTTAAAATTCCAAGGAAATATTGATCTCTAGTAAAGTCTATTTTTCTAGTTGATATGGATTTTGAGTTTTGGATCTACCTTATTATGTATATTCTGCACTTAAATAAATAAGTAAATATATTGAGTATAATGGGAGCCAGGTTTCTCACAGTTAGAGGTGGGTGTTACATGTATGGAAAGAGAAAGGTTAGAATGTAGCCTGTGGTGTTGGAATAGAATTGGAGATATCAGAATGGATTTGGAAAGAGAGGGAAAGTGAGGGAGAGAAAGAAATAAGTACAGGTGTGGACACACGCACACATGCGTGCACACACACACACACACACCCCTCATTTTCTGGCTCCATTCACTGAGAAAGTCTAGAAACAATGACACTCCAGAGAAGCGCCTCTTGATATGCACTGAGAAGGACATAAAATCACTTCAAATTACTCTCAAATTGTTCAAAAAGTTACATATATGTGTATGTGTATACATACACATGCACGGGTACTTGAAAAGGTTTATGGAAAAATTTGTATTATCTTTTCATTGCACTTTTCAATGAACTTTTTGAAGTACGCTTGTAATATATACATAAATATATATTCATCTATATATGTGTATACATGTACACATATATACATACACACATAGGTGTGCACATGTGTGCCACATTGTGTGCCCATGCACAAACATATACCACATACACACATGTCAAGAAAGAGTAATAAACCATATGCAGCAAAGTATAAACACTCAACTGGTAAATCTTGTGCTATTATTGCAATATTCTGTAAGCTCAAAATTATATCTAAATTTAAAATTTTTATAAAAGTATCAAGCTATATGGAAAGACCCAAAATATTGCCCCCCAAAAGTCCAATTTTTTATACAAAGGTCTTACTATACTATATTCATTATTTGGTAGTTAAATCAATGTTCATAAAACATAAAATCACAATGCCAGGAATTTTAAACTTACAAATATGCAGCAATGAGTTATTCATAGTTACATTTATATCAATAGCATTTTCTTTCCAATATTTTAGTCCAAAAGAAAAAAAAGTTAAGAAATAATACTATCATTTAGCATTGGGAATTTTTAGAGTTAGAATAATTATGTTTACATGAATACTTAGAAATGTGTCTATTTATCTCCCAAATAAATTCAAAACATACAGTATTCATCAGTTTCAAGGACTCTACACCAGAACTGTGAGAAAGTGTTTCATTTTGAAACCTGAAATAAGAAGAAATACAGCTAATATGAGGTTTAAAAAAATACACTTGCTATATGTCTCTTAAACTTGTGACAAATTGCGAAATAAATTTTCACTGTTTTTTTTTTTTTTTTTGGCTAGATCATACCTTATATAGTGGTTTCATTTGTCTTCTGTGGTGGGTTATTCATCCTTGTTTCCATTTCTGGTTTTAGATGAAACCTCACGATGATGCTGAAAACTCTCCTCCCTTTCATGTAGTTTTTGAAACCAGACTTTCATGATGAAGCCACAAAACAACTCAGCAAAAATACACACTAAAGAAACATGCTGTTTTGAATTCATATTTAGGGGCTTTGGCAAGTAAATTAATAATTTGACAAATCAGAAGGGTCTAGCAGACAAAAATCTAAAACTATATCAAAGTTAAATTGCTCATCTATCACTCTATTCACTGATTGCTCAAGTTTTTCTTTTTCTTTCTCCTTTTTTTCTCTCTTTCTCTCTTTATTTTCTTTCTTTTTTCTTTTTTCCCTTCCTTCTTCTTACCTCTCTCTCTCTCTCTCCCTCCTTTCTTTTTTTCATCCTTTCTTTCTTCTGTTCATTCTTTCGTTGTTTTTTTTTTTTTTCTGAGTCTTTGAGGAAGTGAAAACTAGGATATAGGTCAGAGCTTAACAGTTGATTTTGCAGAACCATATGATGGAACCAGAGAATAAATACCATAGTCAATTCCACAATCAGGTACTTTGTCATCAGAAGTCATAAGCAGACCTAGACAATCCTGAGCAGTTAGTCACCATCACAAACTTAAGAAAACACCATGTATATCCACAATCACCCCACTGGCCTAGAATCAGGAGAGTAACACCCTGGGTATTCCCCAGGTGGGAAGGGACACCCACTTGGAAGTGGGTGAATTCCCAGTGGATGTCCCCATTTCTGTTGGGGATCTCAGCTCACATTACCTGCTTGGGGAGCCCCATGGGTTTCTTAATTGCTTCCTTTGGGGATGGGAACAGAATTGAGAATGCTGCCATTTGGTGAAAATTTAGAAAGCTCCTCATTGCTTAACAAGATATGGGGTAAATTAAAGATTAAAGAATCCCTAAGGCACTTCCTCTTAGACTTCTATCTCTTAACTCACGTAAATGGCAAGATATAATCCTGAAGAGACCCAGATAATACCACCATGAAACTTTTACTGGATACCTCATAAGTAATGTTTACTCCTTGCTGCATTCTGTTCTTGAGATACGTCTTCACAAATTGGTACTTTACTGATTCCACACATGTATTTATTTTTTAAATTTTATTTTTTTTGTGGGGTACAGAGTGTTGTTTAAATGCATGCATATACTGCACAATGATTCACTTAGGGTAGACAGTACCTGTTAGTCCACAACTTCTCCCCCCAACTCCTTCCCCTCCCAGCTTCTGGTAACCATCATTCTACTCTCCACACATTTATAATCAGAAAGCATTTATGTGGTAACAAGTCAACACCACTCAAGGCTATCTCTTAACTGTTTTGTTTGTTGTGCTGCTTTTTAATTAAAAAATAGGCTCTTTCAAATACAAATGCATAAATGTATTTTATAATTACACACCTAAACATACATGTCATCAAAAAATATCAACATGCTGACAAATTATTCCTTCATTTATTCCACAAATATTTATTGATCATCTAACATGTATTAGTATTGCATTAAGCATAATACCAAATTCTGCATGCTGTAGAGTGATTTACAATTACACTCTTATGAAATCTCTCCCCTTTTCCCATCCCTAAAAATCTAAAATCAGGGGTAATAAAACTATATGAGTAATCTACTGCCGCATAATAAACTGTCCCCAAAGTTAATTAAACAACAAAACTCTTTCATTTCTTGCAAATCTATGAGTTGATTTTCTTCTCCACTAAGTGTTGACTGGTGTCACTCATGTGGCCACATTTGGCTGGGAATCCAGTAGGGTTGGAGAATCCAAGATGGCTTCCTTCATGTTTCTCTGTCAGCCAAGAGTCCTCGTTTCTACTTCATGTGGCCTCTTTCCTCAAAGGTGCCTTTCTACATACTTTTTCCAATAGAGTAGCCTTGACATTTTATTTGGTGGTTTACTTCCAAAAGAGTAAAAACAGAATCTACAAGGCCCTTTAAGTACTAGCCTTGGAAGTCACATTCTATTGGTCAAAATAAATCACAAGGCCAAATTAAAGGAAAGAGGAAACAGACTCCACTTCCTGATGAATGAAGTGACAAAGTCACATTGCAAAAGGGTACATGGGGTGGAAGAGGTTACTGTGGCCATCATGAGAAATATCTCACACAGACATATAATAGAATTTATTTCCACAGAACTTATTTCAAAGTTAAATTGTTTCTGAGATTTTAAATATTAATAATTTGTAATAAGTAAGTGCCTTGTAGAGTTTTCTTTACAGAAGGAGGGTTTGACTTTAAGTCCTAAACTTTTATCAAAGGCCAAATTGTTGAATTGCTATTATTGCAAAAATATCATCACATATATATCCTATTTGTGTTCCTCAAATCAAGATCCTCTTCACAATTTTTTGAGAGCTTCTGGCAAGGGCTGGGTATGTATTATATGTCCTGAAAAACTAGTTGGTTTTATCCTAATATTAATGATAATTACATGTAACCCATTATAGTTCAGTTGTTACCTGGACTAGAAAGAAGCATTTTGTGATTTCATCAGTAAGGACATTTAAGAACATAATTATTTCTTTACTTTACTGTTCCTTTTATTATAGATTAATATGTTTGGGGATTTTTTTTTTTTTTTTTTTTGCCATACCTCTTTGCTTTGACTGTAAGACATTTAAATTTTTCAGAAAATAAGAAATAAACTTTAAATAATCAGTATTCTGTTAATATATAAAAATAGAACACAAGAGTGATGGACAATGAGGTTGTTATCTTGCAGATGAGGAAACCAGAGCATGAAAAGTAAAACATCTTACCAAAGGCTTCTTATCAAATTCAACACAAAATACCAGGAAACAGAGGGAAGCACTCACCTAGAGTTCCAAAATCCATACTAGACTCATTCTTGTCATATAGTAAAAGTCTTCAAGAGGACTCAGGTTGGTAAATTTAGGACGAAAACATAGATATGTTCTTTCTTTTTCAAGATGAGCATAGGACCATATTTTTCTGCCCTGAACTTATTAATACGTATGTGCTTAATCTTACTCTTATAAATAAACACCTTCTTTTAAAAATAGCCAACAACTTTCTATCAAAAGATGCTTAAACATGTGGTAGAGGAATCTTAGGGAAAATCCAGAGACTGAATCCAATTCATTCCAAGAAAGGAACAGGAAGTCAAATCACTAAACAAATTCACTATTTGTATATTCAAAGTGCTGTTGGTTTATCCATAGTTTTCGCTCATTGGTGATACAAGTGTGTTTCTTAAATATTAATCTAAACTTTCTACCAGTGTCATCTTATTTGTTTTGAGGAAAAAATTTTTTTCTTTTCCAGATTCAGAAAATCCCCATTATATTTTATATGTTTCAGTATGTACAGTTTTTTTTTTTGGTTATGAATATTCATGAGATACAGAGCTGATTGTCACCCCTCGTGCCCAAGATGTGAAGGCCAGATTCATACTGGCAGCATGCCCATTACCATAAACTGTGTTTGTACCTTGTGTCCCCTACCCAATTGTCCTGAACCTCCCTCCCCCTTCCCCCCCACTCCACTTTATATCCCTAGGTATGCTCTCTCCCTTTGCAAGTCCAGCGCACCACTGTGGTCTTTCTTTCCTTCCTTCCTTCTTTCTTAGCTCCCACTTATGAGTGAGCATGTGCAGTATTTATCCCTCTGTGCTTTGCTTATTTCACTCAACATAAGTTTTTCCAAGCTCATCCATGTTGTTGCAAATGGAAGAATTTCATTCTTTTTTTTAATGGCAGAGTAGTATTCCGCGGTGCATCTATACCACAGTTTCCTTATCCAATAGTCCATTGATGGACATTTAGGTTGGTTCCATGTCTTGGCTATTGTGAACAGAGCTGCGATGAACATGGGAGTGCAGTTATTCCTTTAACATGATGATTTCCATTCCTCTGGGTATATACCCAGAAGTGGTATTCCTGGATGGTATGGAAGATCTATCTGTATTTGTTTGAGAAACCTCCCTACTGTTTTCCATAGTGGTTGTACTAATTTTCAGTCCCACCAACAGTGCAGGAGTGTTGCCTTCTCTCCACACCCTCACCGGCATTTGTTACTCACCATCTTTTTGATTATATCCAGTCTAACTGGGGTGATGTGTTATCTCAATGTAGTTTTAATTTGCATTTCCCCGATGACTAGTGATGTTGAGCATTTTTCATGTACCTGTTGGCCATTTGTATGTCTTCCTTTGAAAAATGTCTATTCAGCTCCTTTGCCCATTTATACAGAGTATAAAATTGAAATCCGAATAATTCTCACAGCCCCATAATTGACCCAATTCTTTGTTATAGGTAGAACTGAAGGACAATAAAAGAGCAATAAAGGGCATAGGATCATTTATGATTGTTTAATAGCTAAACTTGATTTTATTCTTCTCTCTAGTTAAATATTTTTTCTTTATAAAAAAAACAAAAACAAAAAACTGTGTTTACTTCTCCACCATCAACTTTAAAAAATTTTGACTACAGTATTTATCAAGATAAATGCTTATATAACATTGCTTTCTTTGAATGTGTGATATTGGTTGTCTTTATCACCTTGGTCCCTTAGAAAGTGATGCTGTAACTGCCAGTTGATAACATAAATCGTTGCCCATAACAAGGCTCTTGTGATTGCAAGCAGCTAAACCCCACTCAAACTAACTAAAATAAAAGGGAGTTTATCGAAGATTAAAATATTAAAGAATCCTAGGACACAAAATGAAGTATATTTGGGCTTCGTATGACCTGACGTTACGAGTACAGAAACAGAGATTATTATCTTTCAAGAACTGCCTTTACTGTTTCATTTTTTTTCTATATTACTCTATGTAGAGTATGCATAAAGCAAATGTACTTCACAGGGCCTGGTTTTCCAAAGCCTTGCAGTTTCAAATATTGACCTTGCAAAGGACAGGAAATTTTCCCCAGACTAGATAGTCTCTTTTGTAAGATAAAGAATTGTAACACAGCAAGGTTGCTGGCTCAAAGACAGACAGGTTCCTGGTTGATATGTAAAGATACTGGGAAATTGCTGTAAGAAAAGAGTGTTTGCTAAAATCAAGCTTTTGTTAGTGGATCAACTTAAGTGCATGTTACCAGCTTCTACTGTTAAACTTGTTAAACAGTACTTAGCATAAAACCCACCTATGTCTCTTCTTGTAACTTCCTGGGCTGGAGAATAAATGCAGGAAGAGAACACCAATTTGGGTTAATTTCCCAAATGAAAGGAATGCCTCACTCTTGAAGGTCCTGGGATATTAACCCCTTTTTGAGGCTTCTCACTGCTCAAAAGAGATGGGCTTTGAGTAATCTTTGGTGGCTCCATCATCCAGGGGAAAAGGGGTGACAAATACATGGGAGGTAAAGCAACAACTCTATAAATATGTTCATTCTGTAACTTTTTTTATCACCTTCCTCTGCTTATGCACAAGCCCACACTATATTATCACCAATCAGTTCTAAGGCTAAATTCTGAATAATCCAGTTTCCTTAATACCTTGATTCCAAACTTTTTTTTTCTTTTTTTTGTCTTTTTCCGTGTCCGGCAACGGATCGCAACCCTCAGTGTCGCCCCCGTACCGGACCGGGACCGGCAACGGGATCGCAACCCTCAGTGTTGCTCCCGCGCCTCGCTCAGCCAGTGAGCGGGAACCGGTCTGTATGTGGGATCCGAACCCTCGGCGGGAGCGCCACCACTCTTCCCAAGTGGCGCACTATAGCAGTGCGCCACCGGGCCGGCCCTTGATTCCAAACTTTTAAGGAAAAAATATGATTGTTCCTCTCTTTAATGTTTGCACAGAATCTGTCACAACTGACTGTCATGGACAGCTCGTCAATCTCTGGTTTCATTTATCTGTGGCTGTGGTAAGGCGGAGTTAGGTGATTAACTAGAGCTGGGGGTGGGCAGATAATGATTGACATGTCTAATGCAATTTACTGAATAAATACCTCAGACTAGTGACATACAAGAATCTGTTTCCTCATGAAAAAAATCAATAATGTTTGCTTAATATTTGCTTTGACTACTCTTAAGTTCTACCTATAAGAGCAAATGAGTTAATAAAAAGAAAAATACATGGACAACCATAAAGTGTCAGACTACAGCCAATATTAACATTTACTCGGGGCTGCTCTGCATGAGACAGATCTCAATCATTACCCTAAATCATTGAAATGACATTTTTACTAGTGGAAAATTTTCTTCATAGTATCAGTTCTTGAAGTGGGAACATCTAAAAACTGGGTATTAATAAATTTTTATCATGATAGTACCTTACATTTTATAGGCCTTCAGATACAAAGTACTTTCATAATGACATTCTCCTGGTTGAATCTCACGACCACAGGAATAGGTACTATTTTAACTGTGAGAAAACTGAAGCTTTGAGAAGGCAGGCGAGTTTTGAGTGAATTCACACACTTGGGTCTAAGCCAAGTCTTCTGATTCTATATTAGATACACCTGCTGGTCTAACACACTGTTTTCCTTATTAGAAGAGGCAGTGTTTACTTTGACACTGCATCCGTTGCTCTAGTCCATGATGAGGAGGGAGTTATATAATGATATGAGAAGACGGTCTTGTATTGGACCTTCTTTCTTGATTTGTCTCAGTAGATGCCACCTGCAGAACCCTATTAACATGAATGCCACTGGCTTATTATTTCTAAAAAATCAATCAATAAAAGACACCAAGATCATGATTTAGAAAATCTTCTCAGGAACCTGAGGCAGAAGAAGCATAGTCAAGCCTAGCTTCTGAAGATCAAACCAAAGAAAGATAATTTTTAGAGAATTTTCCAAGTGTGGCTCAGGTCATGTCATCTCATGTGTACTTCTTAACAGTGTACAAAACCTCACTTCTGTGCCTTCTGATTATACCATCTGCTGGCTTCCACCTTCAGTCAGTACTTGGAAAGTCAGTAAAATGACTTTTACTCTCAGTTCCTCTATACTTTTAGAAAGTCAAAGCTGTACTCATTGGTGTACTGATTTCTAGTAGAGTAAAACTATGGGTTCACTGTGAACCCCTTTTCCCTTAGAAATCCAGGCAAGTACTGTGATTTACCTTCAAGAACATAGACTAAGAAAGTTGTTTCTTCCTCTTTCTTCCTTACTAGAACTGGTCCCTGCATTTAGCCCAGAAATGCCTCTTTATGTCATTGGCCACACTCAGCATTGCTAATCATAGGAGCTTTTCCTGAACCTCACAAACGTCCTCATGTAGGAGCACAGCAGGAACAACAGAAATATTATCTGTATGAACCTCCCATGAGAGGACAAAGATTCCTGTCTTCACTTTTCCTTAGAACTGGTATCAGGAACAATAAAATATAGCCAAAATTTTTTTTCAATCCGAATATGTCAAGTACTGTTTTTTTTTTTAAAAAATAAGAGTTTGCATTACTGTGTAGTTCTCACAAAATCCCAGTGAGGATGGGATTTTTACTCTGATCTTATAGATAAAAGGGAGAGGGAGAGAGATCCAGTAGTTTGCCAAACAAGTAGTGAAGCCTGGATTGAAACCCAATTTGTTCAGCTGTAGGGCTTACTTCTCAACGGTTTGATAACTTTGTTTTTCAGGAATATAGGAGTATTTCAATGCAACATTTACTCTCCTTTTTCTGGCGTGTCCTTTTCATGGTGAGCAAATACGCCACTGAATTTTCCTATATGTGGGTCAGAGTTGTAGGTAGAAACACTGACACAGCTTGAATAAAATTATTCTTGTATTTGCTGCTAAAAAGAATTTTTTACATTCCAGGTTCATTGGGTTTTGCTAGTGTAGCCAAAAGGCTTGCATTTTCAAATTAGTTCTTGACACCAGACTTAAATGCATAGTGGTTTTCATCATCAATCCTTTCATTTTCATTTGTTTTGTTCTTGGTAAACTCCCTTTCACATCTCAAAGGGACTGTCCCAAATCTCTACATTGTCCTCCAAATCATTACCCTCACTCTGATTTTTAGCAAATAACTCTGTCCCCATTTCATGAACAACTACCGGCCCTCAAGTATGAATAGGCTTCCCCTTCTACACCTTTGAACTTCCAGGAACGGCACCCAATTTCATGGTCTTCCCACCTGTCTTGGAGAAAGGAATGCTCTTTATACCTGGCAAGCTAATTTATGATCTGAATCTAGTTCTCATTGCTTCTGAGATGTTAAACTAGCAATTTATCTCTATCTTTAGTTTCAATGTCCCTCTTTCCAGAGTTTGCCTTTCTTCATCCTACAAACACGATTAAGTCTTTCTATGTGAAAAAAAAAAAAAAAATCCTTCCTCCTACAAACTGTTGCCTATTTCCCTCCTTGTAGTTACCACGAAGTTTCTTGAAAGTGTTGCATAATTTACATTTACCACTTCCTAAAGTCCATTCATTCCTCAATCTGCAGAAGTTTACATCTTCTATAAAATCATCTTCTATAAAAATCATCTTCTTCAGCTCACTGATGATCTCGTGAATACCAAACCTACAATCAATTTTCAGTTCCATTTCATTTAACATGTGCTACATTGATTATGTTTTAAATATTCCCTCCTTGAAAGTCCCTTTCTTTGTTTTATTTTGGGAAAGGAGGTTACCATTTCTTTTTGAAAAAACATTGCCTAAAAATTGTTAAATATTTTTATATTTTTAAAAGATAGATGTAAATATAAAATCGGATGTTAATATAGATATAGATACATCCTAAGCTATAAATACATGTATATCTTGTGGAATTTCTTTAATATGAAATAGGCTTGTTTACATTTTTCTTTACAAAACTAAAGGAAGGTTATAGAAACTTAGTTTGCAAGAACGAGCTAAGTGCACATTGTAAAAGAATAAGATTTAGTTAGCCAGAACTTTGTTGTGGCATCTATCTATCTATCTATCTATCTATCTATCTATCTATCTATCTATCTATCAGTCATCTGTGTATGTGTGTGTATTTACTTAGCTTACTATACTAAGGCCGTCTCTTTCTTCTCCAACTTGCCTACTACTACTGCTTGATAGTTTTCTTTTCTTTCTCTCTGGCAATTCTTTCTTATATACACACATGAGCTTCTATTCTTCAGTTGTCTCATAAAAACCTTGAATCCTGCTCTGATCTCTCTCACTCTACCAATTCTAAGTGACCTAATCCAAACTTATGGCTTCAAGTATTATCTATTCAATTACTCTAAAGCACTACCTGTTTAAGTCTGAACTTTTGGGTTCCAGACTCATAAGCCAATTACCAAGTGGGCATGTCCACCCAATGGCCCTACAGGTACTTCAGTCCCCACATTAAAAGTCAAACCTGTTGCTCCTCCTGTATTCTCTACGTCACCCACTTTACCAAGACTGAAATCTAAGTCTTGAATCCTCCCTGTATCTCATCTACAGCAATTTATTTGCCATTAAATTCTCCTCATTACTTAAACATTATTTTTTCTATATCTGTCTTCACCCTTTCATTCCTTCTATTCCATCTCATCATCTCCCATACTAACCCTTACAATAGTCTTTCTGTTCACACTTCCCTCCAATCTCTGTTCCAGCAATTTTTATGGAGTTCTACCGTACAATATAAATCTGATCATGTCACTTTTACCTAACAAACTTACAATGTCTTGCCATCTGTACAGAATAAAATGCAAACTCTAGCATAGCCCTCTAAGCTTTTTCTGGTCTCAAACCAACTTAATTTTTCCAGCATCTTAGCTTGCTTTCTTGCCACCATTCCATGTATTAAAGGCTCCAGCCATTCTGGCCTTCTATTGTCTCTGAGCACGCTAAGCACATGCTCTTGTATTTTCTGCTTGGAAAACTCCTACTCATCCTTCAGGACCTAGTTTGTGCCAGTTCACCCGGAACTGGCACTTTGCCAACTCCCCTTACTTAAAATTAGGACTTCATCTTTAGGCTCCTGTAGCCTCCTTGCATACATTTGCTTAGAATTTTTATGTAACTTTATTGTACTTGTTTTTGTACTTCCCAGGCTCCCGAATAGATAGCAAACTTTTTGGTTAAAAGAACAATGTCTTATTCATCTTCATATCTTCTGGATCCATTGCACCGTATCAGAGTACACCTCCAAATGTATGGACAATGTAAATAATTGTTGAATGAATGCAGGCATCCAATATTTTTAAATTGTAATACTACCTCAGTCTCGAATAAATATATTTTAACTGTCTACTGTGTACCAGGTACTATTAGTGAGAAAATGTCAGCATTTTTTTTTTTGCACTTGTTTTGCTCATTTCCCTATTCTGATCACAAACTATTAACTTTTTTTTCAATAAATCTTTCACATGTAGAATGTATTTTAAAATATAGATTCATATTGTAATCTTGTTATGAACATGTTTAGACAATGTTCATCTTCTTAGAGCTTCATTAGAGTTTATCATTCATGTAGAGAAATAAATTTGATCAGAAATAGAACTAAATACCTGTAAAATTTAATAATATTACAAGTTTCCTCTAGTGAATTTATAAAGACTAAAATGTTTTTATTTTCCCTTAGTAGTCAGTGTCTTTTGTCCTTTCCTTCTCTCTTTTTTTAAAAAATATATTTAACGTGGATTCCTGTTAGTCCTTTTGATTTTAAATTCCATTAACAATAAATTGATTGTTCAAAGTACTATCTTATAATACTTATTAATTATGTAGAATTAGTAATAATATTTCTACCTTTTGTTTGTTTGTTTTTGTATTTTTGTTTTTCTATCTTTGCCACTTTCATTTTTTGTTTGTTATGGCCACAAAACAAGTCTTAATACATTTGAAAAGACTAAGATCATAGAAAATATGTTCTCCGACCACAACAACAGAAGGAAATTTAGAAAATTCACAAATATGTGGAAGTTAAACAACACTTTCCTAAATAAACAATGGGTAAAAAGAAAAATCACAGGGAAATTAGAGAGTACTTTGAGATGAAAATCAAAGCAAGTGTATCAAAATTTATAGGATGTAGGGTTCATGCAGTGCTTAGAAGCAAATTTGTGCTTGGAAACACCTATATTAAAAATAAGAAAAATCTCCAATCAGTAATGTAAACTTCTACCTTAGGAAAATAGAAAAAGAAGAGCAAACCAAACCAAAAGTGAATATAAATAGGAAATAACAAACATTACAACAGAAATATATGAAACAGGGAATTAAAAAACAATAGAGAAAAACAACAAAACCAAAAGTTGATTCTTGAAGAAGAGCAGCAAAATTTTCAAACGTTTATGTACACTGACCAAGAAAAGAAGAAAGAAAACTAAAATTACTAACATAGGAAATAAAACAGGGGCATTATCACATTGTTGTTATGTTTTATTTGGTGGCAAGATTTAGTTTGTTTCTCTTGCTCATTTGCATTTTTTTTCTACCAGTGGGTTTTGTTCTTTCTTGTGTATTTATGGTAGTGATTACTGTTTATCGGATTCCATATGCAGAACTTCCTTGAGGATTTCTTGTGGAGCTGGTCATGTGATGGTCCGCAGTTTTTCTTTGACTGGAAAATACACTATTTTCCCCCCATTTCTGAAGAATAGCCTTACTGTGTATTGTATTCTTGGCTGACAGTTTTTTTCTTTTAGTATTTTGAATATATCTTCCCATTTTCTTCTGTCTTGTAGAGTTTCAGTTGAGAAGTCTGCTGTTAGTCTGATAGGATCTCCCTATAGATTCTCTTTATTTTAAGCTTTGCCAATTTGGCTATAATGTGTCTTAGAGAGGATCTTTTTGGGCTGAATCTGTTTGGGGATCTTTAAGCCTCCTGTATCCAAAGGTTCGTTTCTCTCTCCATACCTGGGAAATTTTCTGTTATTATTTCATTGAGTAGATTTTCATTGCCTTTACTTTTCTCCTCCCCTTCTGGAATGCTCATGATTTGAATGTTTGTGAGCTTAGGGTTGTCTGCTAGCTCTCTTAGATTTTCTTCATTTTTTAAAATTCTTGTTTTCTTTTTATTTTGTTTGCCTGGGTTATTTTGAAAAGACTATCTTCAAGATCAGAAATTCTTTCTTCTGCTTGTTCTACCCTGCTGCTTAAGCTATCAGTTATGTTTTTTATTTTGTTGAATTAATCTTTCAGTTTCATGAGTTCTGCTACATTCTTTTTAAAAAATATTAATCTCTTTGTAATTTCCTCTTTCCTATTACGGATTTTTTTTTGCTTATTTCATTATCTTGTCTAACTGAGTCTTCTCATATCTCTGCAAGTTTCCTTAAGATTGTTGGTTGGAATTCCTTTTCAGTCACTTCAAAGGTTTCTTGCTCTATGGAGTCTGTTATTTGAGAATTATTGTATTCTTTCAGTGGCATTATATTTTCTTGGGTTTTCATATTTCTAGTATCTCCATGTTGATGTCCAGTCATCTGGTAGAACAGTTGCTTCTTCTATTTTTAAAGAAAGGGCTTTGATGAGAGAGGTCCTCTTCCTTTTCCAGTCTCTGCTGGTGATTCTCCTTGTTGTCAATGTGGTTGAGCGTCTGAAGGGCTACCTGCACAGTGGCTATGGCTACTGCTGTGGCATCAAGTCTCTTTTGTGGCAGCCATGTCTGTGGCAGTGGCTGTAGTGGGCCACACATGTGGAAGTGGTGTTTTTGGCATGCTGTCTTACCTGCTGGGAGGAGGGGGCTTCCCTTCCTCAGCTCCCAATATTCCCACTTTTATTTATGATTTTAGTAATTTGGGCCTTCTCTCTTTTGTCTTATTTAATAATCCAGCTAAAGGTTTGTAAATTTGGTTGATCTTTTTGAAGAACCAGTTTTTGATTTTGTTTTTAATTTACTCTACTTTTTTCTGTTCTTTATTTCATTTACCTCTGCTGTAATCTTTATTATTTCCTTTATTCTGCTAACTTAGATTTAGTTTTTCTTCTTTCCACGTGTTGTAAAAATAGGTTCTGTATTTGAGGTTTTTTTTTTTAATGTAAGTCTTCATAGTTATTAGTTTCTCCCTTAGCATTATTCTCACTACGTCCCATAAGTTTTGGTATGTTGTGTTTTGTTTTCATTTATCTAAGTATTTTTGAATTTCCTTTTTATTTCTTCTCTGATTCATTGGTTATTTAAGAATGTGCTGTTTAATTTTGACAAATTTGTGAATTTTTCAGTTATCATTCTTTTACTGATTTCTAACTGCATCTTGTCACGGTCAGAGAAGATACTTTGTATAACATTTATCTTTTTTAAATCTATCAGGACTCAATTTGTAGCCTAATGGATGGTCTACCCTTGAAAATGTCCCATGTGCATTTGAGAAAAATGTGTATTCTGTTGTTGTGGGTAGAATATTCTGCATATATCCATCAGATCTAGTTGGTTTATTGTGTTGTTGGAATGCTTTATTTCCTTACTAATTTCCTGTTTGGTAGTCCTATCCATTATTAAGGGTAGGATATTGAAGTCTCCAACTATTATTTAGAACTGTCTATTTCTCCTTTCAATTATGTTGATTTTTACTTTATATATTTTACTGATCTGTTAGTAGGTGCATAGATGTTTTAATTGTTATATCTTCTTGCTGTATGGAATATTTTTATTATACATTATGTCTTTTGTAGGTACCCCAGCTCTCTTTTGGTTACTACTTGCACAGTATGTTTTTTCATCTTTTTGCTTTCAACCTACTCATATCTTTGGATCTAAATTTTAATTATATCAGTCTACTACTTTCTGGCCTCCAGTGTTTCTGATAAGAAATCTGGTAATAATATAATTGAGGATAACTTGTATGTGATAAGTTGTTTCTCTTTTGCTGAATTCAAGATTCTCTCTTTGTCTTCCTCTTTGTCTTTTGACAGTTTGATTGTAATGTGTCTATATGTGGGTATTTGGGGGTTTATCCTACTTGGAGTTTGTTAAACTTCTTAGATGTTTATATTGATATCTTTTATGAAATTCAGAAATTTTAAACCATTATTTCTTCAAATATTCTCTCTGTCCCTTTCTCCCTCTCTTCTCCTTCTGGGTTGGTCTAACAGTGTTTCATGTGTCCCTTCTGCTCTGTTCATATTTCTTCACTTGTTTCTCTTTCTATGCTTCAGACACAATAATTTCAATTACCCTATCTTCAAGGTTACTGTCATTTCTTCCAAGTGCTCAACTCTTCCCTGGAATCTCTCTAGTAGATTTTTTGTTTCAGTTATTGTACTTTGCAGCTCCAGAATTCTTTTTTAGTTTCTTTTTAAGTTTTCTGTCTCTTTATTGATATTTCTGTTTTGTTCTTACATCAATTTTCTTGACTTTTTCCCTGTCTTCCATTGTTCTTTGATTACTTTTATTTTATTTATTTTTATTTATTTATTTTTTTCTCCAAATTTTATTTTATTTTGTCAATATACAATGTGGTTGATTATTGTGGCCAATTACTGAAACCTCCCCCCCCTCTTCCCTCTCCATCCTCCCTCCCAATAATGTCCTTTCTGTTTGCTTGTCGTATCAACTTCAAGGAATTGTAATTGTTATGTCTTCTTCTTGATTTGTGTCCTAATATGTGATCTATCCTGGAGAATGATCCATGTGCTGATGAGAAGAATGAATATTCTGAGGTTGTTGGATGGAATGTTCTGTAGATATCTGCCAAGTCCAATCGGTCTAGTATGTTGTTTAGATCTTGTGTTTCTCTGCTGATTCTTTGCCTAGATGATCTGTCCAATATTAATAGTGGGGTGCTCAGGTCCCCTGCTATTATGGTATTAGTGTCTATTTCCTTCTTTAGGTCTAATAGAGTTTGCTTTATAAATCTGGCTGCTCCAACATTGTTTGCATATGTATTTATGATTATTATGTCTTCTCGATGCATCAATCCTTTTATCATTATCTCTTTTTATGGTTTTTAGTTTAAAGTCTATTTTATCAGATATATGAATAGCTACTCCAGCTTGTTTTTCATTTCTGTTTGCATGGTAAAACTTTTTCCATCCTTTCACTCTTAGTCTATGTGAGTCTTCAGGGGTGAGGTGGGTCTCTTGAAGGCAGCATATAGTTGGGTCCTCCTTTTTAATCCTGTCAGCCAGTCCGTGTCTTTTGATTGGGGAATTTAAGCCTTTTACATTAAGAGTTGTTATTGAAAAGTGTTGATTTAACCTTAGCATTTTATTGATTTTTGTTTGGATGTCTTAAGTGTCTTTTGTTCCTTTCTTTCTGATTTCCTGTTTGTTTTCAGTGTACTTGTTGGTACCTTGGGTTGTAGATACCATTTTTGTTTGTTTCTTTTCTCTTCATGGATGCCATTTTTATTATACTAGTGGGTTTTGATTTTTCTTGAGTTTTTATGGCAGTGGTAGTTGTTTTTCAGGTACCACACCCAGCACTCCCTTGAGAATTTCTTGTAAGGGTGGTGGTGTAGTAGTGAACTCCAACAGTTTTTGTTTGTCTGAGAAATATACTATTTGCCCTTCATTTTGGAAGGCTAGCCTTGTGGGGTAGAGTATTCTTGGCTGGCAATCTCTGTCTTTTAGCATTTTTAATATATCATCCCATTCCTTTCTGGCTTTTAGGGTTTGTGATGAAAAGTCTGATGTTAGTCTGAGTGGGGCTGCCTTATAGGTGATTTGACACTTCTCTCTTGCAGCTTTTAAGATTCTCTCTTTGTCTTTGGGTTTTGCCAATTTGACTATAACATGTCTTGGAGAAGACCTTTTTGGGTTGAATACGTGTGGGGATCTTTGAGCTTCCTGAATCTGAAGATCTTTGTCTTTTCCAATAACTGGGAAGTTTTCTGCCACCATTTTGTTGAATATGTTTTCAATGTAATCTCCTTTTTCCTCCCCTTCTGGAAAACCCATGACTCGGATATTTGAGAACTTAAGGTTGTCTAATATCTCTCTTAGATTTTCTTCAATGCTTTTAATTCTTTTTTTTTTTTGTCTGCCTGTGTTATTTCAAACAGCCCATCTTCAAGGTCAGAAGTTCTCTCTTCTGCTTCTGCAAGCCTGCTGGTTAAACTCTCTGTTGTGTTTTTTATTTCATTGAATGAATTCTTCAGGTCAGCAAGCTCTGCTACATTCTTTTTCAGAGCATTGATTTCCTTGTACGTTTCTTCTTTCAGGTCCTGTATGCTTTTCCTCATTTCATCATGTTGTCTAGCTGAGTTTTCCTGTATCTCATTCAGTTTCCTTAGAATTATCACTTGAAATTCCTTGTCAGACATTTCAAGGACTTCTTGTTCTATAGGATCTAGAGCTTGAGAGTTACTACCCTTTTGTGGTATACTTTCTTGATTTTTCATATTTCTGGTATCGTTCCTTTGATGTTTAGTCATTGTGGCAGGGGGTTTCACAGTCCACTGGTTTGACACTATTGTCTGGCTAGGATGTTGCTGGGGTTGCCAATTTGGTATGGCTACTTCAGTGTCTGCTCAGTTGGCCACTAATGCCTTGTGTGTTTGGTTGCCTCAGGTCTTGGGACTCTCCAGGGAGCCGCCTCTCTGGTCAGCATGCACTCGGCTGGGCTGGGGATGGAGTCGGGTGGTGGCAGTGAGTCCTACCTTCTGGGTCATGTGCCAGCACTGCAGGGTGTGTGGTCTCTGCAGAGTTTGCGACTCCCCTGCTGGACGTCTCCCTGCTCTATGCACTTGGTTGGGCCGGGAATGGAGTCGGGTGGCAGCGGTGAGGCCTACCTGCTGGGTCGTATGCTGGCACCACAGGGCGTGTCTCTTTGATTATTTTTAAAACAATTATTTTGAAGTCTGTGTTTAATAGGTCTGCCATCAGGTCTTTCTGTTGGCTTATTTTTTTCTTTGAGTAAAACGTATTTTTATTTTCCTTTGCATGCTTTGTAATTTTTTGTTGAACATTGGACATTTGAATATAATAGTGTGGTAATTCTGGAAATCAAATTCTTTTCCTTCCACAGGTTTGCTGAGTTTTCTGTTTTCATTTTGCTTTGATTGCAATAGGCTATCTCTGTGCTAATGATCAGCCTGATGTTAACACTTAAGGTCTTTTTAGATATTTTCTGAGCCTCTGCCTGTCCCTGAGCATTATGGTGACTTTCTAATTTCCCCCATATCCATGGTTGCTTTTGAATATTCTCATGTTTTATGTCTGGCTCTTAAAAGGAAATATATATATATATATATGGAGGGAAGGGCTCTAGACCTTAATCTCTTGGAAGTCACTTTATCTTCAGGGGAAGGGGCTTCCAACAATGAGGGAGGTGTAACAATAATGGCTGCTCACCTCTGTGCCTGTACTTTCATGATCAGAAGCAGCAATCAGTAAACACAGATCTAAAATATTTGGAGGAAAGCATTCTTATTTCTCGCCCTGGCTCCTGCAAGTTGTGTGTAAGCTGTTTCAGGAACACATGCACTGCTGTCTGACATAGGGCTGGAGTGAGAATGGGAAATGAGTAGCTGCTGCCAAGCTAAGAGCTACATTGATAAAAATTAACCACAATTTACCATCCAAGACTACTCCTGGAAGTTGTAAACCTTCAATAGACCCCATATTTCCAAAATAGTTACACAAGATGGATCTGCCAGTGTAAATCTTGTTTGGATGGGGAGGTGGACTCCTGATGCATCCCACCCTGCCATTTTTCTAGATTTCTCTGTGCCCAGATAAGCCCTTTTGATTGTGATAACAGACTCAGTGAGGTGAGAATATAATTTTTATGAAATATTTTCTAAATTGAAGATAAAATTGGACCATTGTCCTAATGTTTACTCAATACATTTATACAGTTTTTAATTTTTTTAGTTGTTTTAAAATATACTCTAATGCATATGTTGAAGAATTTATATTAAAGATTGGTAACAATTTCTATTTCCTCCTTTTTTTCCTATGGATTATTCTGTTTGATGACTCTCCATCTCAAAAACAATAGGGGTTTGCTTCCCCTATGTGTTCCATTAATACGTATTGACAGGTATAGTTTTCTTTCTTTTTTTTTTTTTTTTTTTTTTTTAAGCAAGGTT
>NW_007726945.1:133704-171065 GCF_000696425.1 Galeopterus variegatus | reverse complement strand
ACTCAGGATCGCGCTGTTTCCCGACACGGGTGCTCCAGACCCGCCGCCATTTTCCCTCTCCGACAGTTCTGCATCAAGGAATCTTAGAATCAACATATTAATTTAATATGTGCAGTCAGTATTCCAAAACATTTCAGATTTAGTGATGAACAACGTAGACTCTATCCCTGCTCCCCATGAAGTTTACAGTCTCAGTTTCTGAGGCTAGGAATTTCAAAGTCCAGGGAACATCTGGTGAGAGCCTTGGTGGTGGTGACAGTGACAGCAGAGTATTACCGACAGGTATAGTTTTCCTTGCCTGGTAACATTGCCTAAACTATCCAAAGTATTTGCATTCATAGTCCCAACTTAGATTTTGAAAGCAAGAAAAGAAAGAAGTCAAAAGCAAGAAGCAAGTTGTATTTGAGTCACATCTGAAAAAGAAGTGGTATGTCCACATAACTTTAAAAAAAAAATCTGTTAGCAAAAGTGAAATCAATGCAAAACTGCAATAAAATATAAATACCCGAAGTAGTTTCTGAGATGATGAGATATATACTCAGGTGTGAGGTACAAAATACATTCCCTGACCTGAGGAACTTTGTCTCTGTTTGATTATGAAAAATGTTGGGGCAGAGATAGGGGATTCTCCTTTACCCTGGAAAATCCCTGCTTTTTCCCTCTTAGAACTGAAAGACTATTTTCAGTTATGAAGCTAGAGGGAAATTTCAGCTAACTCTTATGGGGAAAGGGATGGAAACAATCATTCCTCAATAATCTCACTGATCAACCATGGGTTTCTTGTGAGCACCTCTAGGATTTCCTAGGTCCCACTGAAGGATGAGTGAGTCACTACATTTAGTCATATCTACTACACTGCCTGCCACTAACTGTAACAACTATTCATTTCCCCGAAGCCTGGAACCAAATGGTACATACTAGATGTCAAGAAGCAACATGAGGCCTTAATGGTCACTTTGGCTTCCTGGCATGCTGGTTCACTTATGTAGCAATAGAAGGATACTTATGAAGTCAAACACTTGGAAACTTAGATGTATGCCACTACTAATATTATTTGAAATCAAATTTTTACTAATTTTATGGAACCCCAGCTATGTCACTTTTGTCTAACCAACAACTCCCTGCCTCTCTATCCACCTTAATCACATTCTCTAGTTCTAGTATCCCATCTCCCCTTTGTCCCTTTCCCTTCACAAGTGTTTCCACCTGTGCTGTCACTCCAGACCCTTCCACAGGTCTTTGGAATCCTTCGTTCTGAAACACAGACAAGCAAACCAAAATCTCCTACATTCTTGAATCCTTAACCTCTCTCAGGGCATATCACGCATGCTCCCCCTTTTTTTTAACTGAAACCTAACTTTGATGGACGGTAAGTTTTTCTCATGTTGACTTCTTTAGTAAGGGCTGAGGCCCCAGAGGCTGGGTTATCATTCACCTGGCTCCCTATTGCCACTTCCTGCTCATTGCCTATTTACTTTTGTCCAAGAAGCTCTTTTTTTTAAGCTCATGCTATCTGGCTTTATGCCCTTTTATCAGACCTGCTGTTCTTATCTTCTAACCCTCCAATGATTTCATGACTTTTAATGAGAACGTCGTCATCTTACCTACATCCTTTATCCTCACCTATCCGACGTCCTACATCCAAGCTACTTAACTGACCTCCTCAGTCCCAAAGATCTTTACCTCTATTCAACTTTCATGGTGTACGTACGAAGTCATAAGATGGGTCTAGCCATCCCTAGAATTAACTCAACTTCAGAATCTTAAACTTTGACTGCAAACCACAATTCTAACTCTTTGATACATTAAAAACAAAAGAAGGAGAAAATAGAAAGAAGGAAAGTCGTTTTACCCCTTTAGCACAATTTCCTTTTCTTTTCTTTTCTTCCATAGCCATGTTCCTTAAAAGAATTATCTGTCCTCACTATCTCCAGATCCTCTTTTACATTCTTTCCTCAGCCTGCTGCAGTACAGCTTCTGCCCCAACTAGTGAAACTATTCTCATTAAGGTTAACAACATCTTCCTAGTCACTTGATATTACTTCATCTTTGAAATCTTTTTCTTGTCTGTATTAACTCCCCTTTCTTCCAATTTTTCCTTCACTTCTTCAAATATTCCTTGTTTAGTTTTCTATCACCCCTTAAATATTAGTAACCCCATAGCTCCATCTGTGTTTATTCTTCTGTACACTCTTCTCTTCTAAACCACTTTATCTACTGCCATAATTTCACCCTCCAGTGGCATACAATGACTGCCCAGTCTATACGCATCAACCCGTGACATTCTCCTAAAGTCCAAACAAGGTTTTCCTTTACCCCTCAAAATCTCCACCATAATGCACCACAGATGCACCAATATCAATATGCTCTTCCTCCATTTATTTATGTAGTAGATTATACAGGCTAGGCTTCCTAGACTAAATATAAGTCTCAAGGCTCTCTTTTCCACTTCTACAGCTGCTTATTCAAACATTAATCATTTCTCACCTAGATTATTGCAATCACCCTCCAGTTTGTTTCATTAATACTGCCTCTTTACACCTTTGTTTTTTATATTCACACCCTTTTTCCTTCTGAATATTCAAATTACTTAATATACAACAAAACTTTTTAGAAATCTGAAAACAAATACTGTTACCACCTCATATAAAATTAAATAGAATAAGATCTTCTTTTGAACAAAAAATTAATTTCATGCTGCTCTTGTTGGTTAGTAAAAAACCTCATTTGTGCTTATGACACAAACCTCTTTGCATTATTCTGGTCTAAAGAAAAACCATCCCAGCAAAGTACAGTATAAAATCATTTTAGAAATCACTAGGTCATTAGGATGATTTTTAAAAATTAATTCAAGAGTTTGACATAATATTGCTCAACGTATAAACTGGAATTCTAACAGTTGAAAAGGCATTTCCAAAATAGTGGTTAAGTCTATGATAAATGAGTTAATGGTATGTGTAGGACATCTCCCATTAGCTCCTGCAGATCCATTGTCCATTCTTCTCCACTCAGTTCTGTCCTGGCAGGCTGTTTGGCCAAAGAAAAGAGAAACAGAAGAAAGAGAAGTTGGATTATTTCTTCTCCGCACACTCCTTGTGTGATGATTAATACTATATGCCAACTTGGCTGGGCCATGCAACCTGGATATGCTGTCAAACATTATTACAGATGTTTCTATGAGGAAGTTTTTGGATGAGATTAACATTTAAATTGGTGAACTTTGAGTAAAACAGATTGCCTTCCATAATGTGGGTGGGCCTCATCCAATCAACTGAAGACCTGAATAGAAAAAATATTGACCTCCCTCCAGAGAGAGGGCATTCTGGCAACAGCTGGTGTTCAGACTCCAGGCTTAAGCTTCCAGTGATGGCTCTTTCTGGGTCTCCAGCCTGCAAACCCATGCTGTCAATTTTGGACTTGCCCACCTCTATAATCACATGAGCCAATTCTTTTAAAAGAGAGAGGGAGAGGAAGAGGGAGAGGGAGAGGGAGAGGAGGAAGGAAGGAAGAAAGGAAGGAAGGAAGGAAGAAAGGGAGGGAGGGAGGGAGGGAAGGAGGGAGGGAGGGAGGAAAGAAAGGAAAAAGAGTAAATACACACACAAACACACACTCATCTTATTGGGTCTGTTTCTCTGGAGAACCCTAATTAATACACCCTGTTTCACCTCTGATTGCCTGGAAGTAGCTGCATTCTTCCCACCCCCAACACTATAGCTCTAGTAAAATAGCTCCTTCTCCACTGGTCCAGTTTTCACTTAGTCAATCTATTGCTTGTTTATTCCTTGGCCATAGAGTAGTAATATCTCCCCCTGTAACTAGTCTCTGGTGTCTTGACATCCTCAGTTCTCAACACTGCCCACACCTCTGCAAGCAGTCCCTCCATCCAAGCAGTGGTTCTCACCTAAGGCTACACATTAGAATCAGCTGGGAAGCTTTTAAAAAATCCCAATAGTCAGGCCACAGACCAGACCAACTAAAGCAGAACCCCTGGGGGTGGAATACAGTCATTAATATTTTCCAAAGCTCCCTGATCATTTCTAATGTATAGCCAAGGTTGAGATCCACTGCATCAATGTCTCTTCATTTGAACCATTTGAGATGAATTTTGTTTCCAGCCAGGAACCAAACCATTACACTGTCATTATCTAACGTCCCCTTCAATAATTCCTCTCAAAGTTTAAAGGAAAGAAATATTTTTCTTGATATCCTATAAGCATTTGTTACCAGCACTTTTACGACTGTTTTCTATACCACCACAAAAAGATTATTTCACTTGTAAAACTGTAACTCTTTTTTCTCTCACATTCTCTCCAAGTGTTTTAACGAGTGGCCCTATTCAAAAACTCATCTCCCAGCTATCATTCTCAGCCTCTTTTAAAAAAAACTGTATACACCCACCATTCTAAAATAAGCATGACCATGTTGTCCTATGTGAGGCAAATCTAAATGATAAATTGAAACTTCCTGGCTAGGCATTAAAATCTCTCTGCACCTACCACAATCTGACATTCCTTACCCTCAAAAATCCCCAGCTCCAATCCTTTTCCCAACATCCTACACTCTACTAACTAATCCTTGTCTGTTCCTTTGACTCCCCTTGTCCTTTCACACCTCTTCTTCCTGTTAAGGGAAATCATTTCTACTGCCTGAAACCCCTTCTGCTCTCCAGAAGCCTGACCTTTCACTCTTTCAGGACTCAACTCAGATGTCTGCCTTGGTGAAGACATCTCCAGTCCCTCCATAATGCTCAATAAAGGGAAAATATTACTAACTCTCTTGAGGAGTCAGAGAGATTTTCTGAAGGAAGGAATGTGTTACCTGGGACTGAAAAAAAGAGTGAAAGGAGGGCCGGCCCGGTGGCGCACTGCTACAGTGCGCCGCTTAGGAGCGTGGTGGCGCTCCCGCCGAGGGTTCGGATCCCACATACAGACAGGCTGCTCACTGGCTGAGCGAGGTGTGGGGGCAACACCGAGGGTTGCAATCCTGTTGCCGGTCCCTCTTGAGGAGTCAGAGAGATTTTCTGAAGGAAGGAATGTGTTACCTGGGACTGAAAAAAAGAGTGAAAGGAGGGCCGGCCCGGTGGCGCACTGCTACAGTGCGCCGCTTAGGAGCGTGGTGGCGCTCCCGCCGAGGGTTCGGATCCCACATACAGACAGGCTGCTCACTGGCTGAGCGAGGTGTGGGGGCAACACCGAGGGGTGCAATCCTGTTGCCGGTCCCGGTCCGGTGCGGGCGCAACACTGAGGGTTGCGATCTGTTGCCGGTCACGAAAAAAGACAAAAAGGAAAAAAAAAAAAAAAGAGTGAAAGGAAAAGGTATAGGAAGTGACAAACTGCAAATATGTCTGTATGGATAAAGAAGGGAGACTGATGAACAAAGTTTCTTGTAAGCCTATGGAGGACTTTTGTTTTAATCCTAATAGCAATAGAGTGCACACTTTTACAAATGTCACTCACAGAGTTGTAGAGATACACTGGAGGAGAGGACAATCAGAGATAGAGATAAAACTAGGAGACTGTCACAGAAATCCAGAAGTTTCCAGCCTGAGCTAGGTCAATGGCAATGGGAAAGAGATGTGCCTTTTTCTACATGAACCTTAAGATTAAAAATTATGCTTTTGCCATGTGGGAGTAAGATTCAGAGTAAGAATCCAATACCACTAACGTTCTTTTCATTGATTTAAATATTGTATGAAAATGCACATTTCTTTAAACATTATTTAAATATCTTTAATGATATATATACAAACAAATCAATTACCATCAGCCATGGCATTGAAAGCCAACCACTTTTTTTTGTCCAAAATTCATCTTCTGCAACAGCTTTTTCCCACTCCACTCCAGTATTTTTCTTTCCATTCGAGAGGCTTGTTAGTCACTTGAATCTCATTGTCCTTACAGGTGTATATGTAAGTCTTGAAAAGTATTTTGTGAACCAAGAGATGGCAGTGTATAGAATTGGCTCTTTATGACTACACCAAAGAATAAATCTTGTTAAAATGTTGGTAACTAGGAGCAAGAATGGTATCTTCATTACTGGTTCTGTCTGTTGTCATGTTAAGAAAGTATAATTTGACCTATAGTATAATTCACAGAACTCTGTTGAAGGATGTTTCTTTATATAATATATGGAAAAGATATTAACTATGAAAAGTTAAAGAACTAAACATTTCTATTTCAAAATTATTCTAGCAAAGATGTTACATTATGGAGTGTCATATACGGAGTAACATAAACCATAACACTACATGATGGCTAAAACGTCATGAGGGCATGAATAAAGCACATGTCACCTTAGACCTTCTCTCAGAGATCTACATGAATCTCACTCAAACCATTAGTTTGAGTTTGATGCTCCAAATCCTCCCTGTGGGGTCTGTAAATTTCTTAAGTGTTTACTTCTATAGGTCCTCATTGCTTTCATTCCTAAATCTGTGCAGTTTGTTAATCTGGACACGAAACTGTTGCTTTTCTGGTAACTGCAAAAACCTACTCACAACAAACATCCCGTCCATCTAGCAACTTCAGTGGTCATGGGATATTAACATTATCCATTGATCATCTTTTTTCCAACTCCTGTTTCCTATGCTTCGGTCCCATTCTCATTCCTCTCATCTCTTAACTTTGTTGTCCTCTACTCCTTTGTATACAAGCAGCCTCATTTGTGTGGCACACACAGTGATTCCTGAACCCCTACTGAGCCCAACACCATACGTGCAAGCACTCACCTCACCTAAGAAATTTATCAAAAGTTTTCCAAATAAGTTCTGATCCCCATCTACTCAGCACATAAAGTTGTTCCATCTCATATATGCAACACATGTGAATGCAGGAAAAAATATTGCTTAATGGGTTCTGTTATTTTACCCCGATCATAATTTGTTTGGTATTTGCCATTATCCTTTACTATCCATTATTATCATCACTAATCTTCATAGACTGTAGTATATCTCCCATCAAGAAATGAATGACATTGAGGAGAAAATCACATTCTCTGTCTTTCAGGGAAGAAAAGATGAGAGAATGAATTGGGGGACTTAAGAAAAAATGAATAACTATATGATAGGTGACATCCTAGGTATATAATAAATGTTACCACATTTAATACACCTTTTAATTTAGTCTTCAAAACAAATAAATAAATGAGAAGTTATAATTCCTCTATTACAAATGAGAATCCTGAGGCTGAAAGAGACTGAGTAATAGCTATTAAGTAGGGTAGGTGGAGCCCACATTTATTCTGCTAAAATGCTGAGTTAAGGATTGGGCAATATGCATACGTTTTCCTTAACGTGTCTTATGCTATAGCTATGACATCACTCTTCAACATAAATTCTTGTTCTTACATGTACAAGTTGACCAAAAGTTAAGCAAGAAGGGTATGCCTTACTAAGAATTTAGCCTCCTTATACACTCAAAGACAAGAGTTTCAAAATCCAAGGCTTGGGATATAACCTATTTCTACTAGAGATAGTAACAGAGTAAAAAGTTAAAATGTGTACCTACTAAGTTATCATTCCTTCATTAATTAATCTTAATTCATTAAGGTTTACTTAATCTAACTTTATTGTTACTTCATTTTAAAGTAACTGTTACTAATTTATTTTAAAAAATAATACTTACTGTTACTTTATTTTAAATCAAGATAAAATTCAAAACTGAATGTGGATCCTGTACTCCAACAAATTTCTGTGACCTTAACATTTGTAACCAGACTTTTACCACTCACAGACTTCCCCCAGACAGAGGAAATGACTCATCTTTTTTAAAAATGGAAGTGTTAGAGCTAACAAAATATGCTGTGAAAAAAAAATATTTCTTTATATGTAATATAGGAAGTATAAACTTGTGTTTTTATAAATCTGATACATTTGTAGACCTTTACTTTTTGAGTATGTCTGTCAAAATTTCAGTAAAAATAAACCCTTAACTGAAAAATAAATAGATTATCAACAGAAAGGAACACCTATTCTTGGATTTAATTATACCTATAAGTTTTATATGAAATTTTAAAACTTTATTTATTTAAAAATATATACATATTACATTATACCTCCAAATGTAACAAAACTTCTAAAATTGTTGAAAATGAGAAACCATGACATACTTTATTTGATTGCGAATAATGTATGATTAATTGAAAATACGGCTACACTAATTCTGTATTTAAAAATTTATCTATTCTAAGACCCATTTTGAAGGGGTCAATTGAAATTATTAAAAGGCAGACTGACCTCACTATGTGCATTCAGTAGGCAAAGCCATTTTTAAGGGGATGGTTCCCAGTACACAGTATAGACTCACACTTTTTTTAACATGATAAAGCACAGTATCTCAGAGGATAGAGAGAATAGCTTCAGACACATGCCTCAAAAAGAAAATCAAAAGCAAAATATATCTCTTCAGAACGAAGAAACAAAAGTTGAAGTTCTTGCTCCAAAAGAGAGATTTGCTTTAATCTACACCAAAAAAAAAAAAAGAAAGAAAGAAAGAAAAGTGACTGGCTGATATCCAGAGAAGAAAAAACCTTTGGCATTCCTAACCTCTGATATCTTAATGCATGATACATAAAAAGCCATACATTACAAAGTCACACTAATAACCCTCCATGCAGCAGGGGATCATCCTCTGAGAGAGAGTACATATGCAAGTCTGCCTTTTACTGTGTGAGCATGGGTACCAGGATTTGAGGTGCAAGGGTCCAAAAAGCTTGGCTGAATATAGCATTCCAGAGGTGCCCAGAAGTGAAAACCCAAGGACATAGCCTAGGGTCAATGCCTAGCAGAACGAAAAGTAACCCGAGCATGTTGGGGGGTGTGGGGAGCAAGGCTTTGAGAGGGCAGTTTTGCAAATGATGAGGTTGCTTTTACAGCATGCTTGTATTGGCTGCATCATAGAGAATGCGAGGGTGAGCTGAGTATGTCCCTGAAGTTATGGGATTTGGGTTTAAATAAACTTTGTTGCATATCCAATAATAACAGGCAAGACATTCCTTACTCTTGTTTTTTTTTTTAATTTTCCTTTCCTTTATTCTGGCTCTTTTCTTGTAGCTCCTGTCTCAGTTAATGACACCACTACTCCCCTCTTTGAGCAAGTCAGAAACAAGAGAGTCACCTCAGCTCTTCCTCTTGCCACCAGACTTAATGTTTGTCTTTAAATAGACTCAGCACATTTTATTTAAATAAGTGTGTTTGAAAGGAAAACTTCGTATTACTTCTCTGTTACTATAAAGGAAATCAATTTTTTGAAAAATTAATGAAAATAAAACAATCTCATTAAATATTAGCAGAAATCCGCTTCATCTTTGTTTAAAAGAATGATTCTTCTGTGTCACAGTTTGACACAGATTAGTATCAACCTAAGCCTGTCTCCTTAAGTTAGAGGAATTAACATTTAATTGAAAAAAAATTTTACCATGTGACACAGCATGATTTAATGCTAATGTTAATCATAGATGAGTCCCACAGTTTGGGAAGTACTGGACTAGGATAGAGTCCAAACTCGACATCCTGGTATAATTTTGATCCTGACTACCTTTCAATCTCATTTCCTGCCACCCGACAAGGCATGCACGCTGACTCTATTCCTGCCAAATGATTTACCAGTTGGCCCTGTGAATTATTTCTCCCTCAGGACGTTTCAGATGTGAAGTCTTCAGGGACCCCACCTACGCATCTTTCTCGTTAGTATAAACAAAGGTTGTTTCATTGTCCAAACTCTAGTCAGGCTGCTCTGAGGTCTTTTCTCAATTAGGCCTAGCCTTAGCCCTTGTAAGTTAAACAAACACTAATATAGTATCCAACAGCTAAGGTCCTTCCATAGATGACCTGAGCGCCCCCTTAAAGTGCCTATCTGAGAAAACTCAAAGCTTTCAAAACTCAAAATTCAAAGTTGTTCCAGCCAATACCTGAAGATAAGGTCCCTGTCTCCAGTATCTGGAAGGATGCGTGGGGTATAGGAGCCAAACTCCCATAAGCACCAGTTAGTAAACTCAGATGGGTTTCAAACCACCTCCACCCCACACACTGATTTTTGTAATTTTTTATTTCCCTGAAAAACTCTAGTGAGTCCCTGCATGCTCTTCTCTCTACTCTTTCATTCTCCCTTTAAAACAGTCACCTGTGTACAAGTCATAGTTAAAATCACATTGCTTCGGTTTTTGTCTCAACTTTCAAATTATGAGAGACATCATACGTCACATTTAATTTTATAGTGTAACAATAATTTAAAAACTTTATCAGCTTATTTTCCTTCTTTTTAGCTTTCTTAGTATCATTTTTAATTCTAGTGTTTCCATTAAACCTCACACCTTCCTCTTTTGTATTTCTGCTTCCTTTTAAAACAATAATTGTCTATTAATTTTTATATCTTTTGCCTTATGCTAGTAAGAGTATTTCTATAATTATAGCATGGAGAATTTACATGCAAGTTATATAAGAGACTGGCTTTTTACTTCAAAATTAGTTTTGTTTTATTTGCTTCTAACTTATAGATGAAAATGCTACTTTACATGGAGGCCTATTTATTCCATAAAATTAAATGAACCATAACCGAAAAGTTCAATAGCACACACACGCACAGTATGACCACAATTTTTCTAAAAGCTGAAGAGTAGCCAGTCCATTGATCTTGCACTTTATGAACACAGGTCAGTTCAAATTGGTTCCCTGTGGTAGATTTGAGCTTCTGTCAAACAGCCACTGCAGGACCCTGAAAAACACAAGGAAAGGAGATGGCACCAAGGCACATTTTTCATAAACTTAACTCTTTTACTGAGGTTTATTTTGTTGCTTTTCTTAAAGGGGCTGGTGTCACATCGGACATTTTCTTATTTAAAAGTAGCACACAATAATTGCTAGAATAGTACGCTGTTGAGGGCATAAAGCCAAATGTGGAGACTGCATAAGAATCCTTCTTTTGCCAGTGAATTGCAAATGCTCCTTCCTATGTGCAACTGTACCAGCATTAAACAATAAATGTAGAATTCTTATTGTGGGTTGATCTTTAGCCAATAGGGTCTCCATTTTCTTTTCATTTACTGCCTGTGCCAGCATCACCCAGTTGCCTAAAACCTTCTTGTTTCGGTCTCTACCCCATGTGTTGTTGGAGTCAATCCTAATGCAACCAGACAATATATTAAGAGCTCTATCCACAACCATTAAATGGAAGCTGGACTTAATCACACATGCCTGGGCCTAGTACCCAGAGGGCATGTGGAGTGTCCAGCAGGCAGCAGCCTCTCTCCCACCTAACAATGGTGCTGCCTAAACCTCACTGTTGGCTGCCTGCCTGGCCCCCCAGGCATCTTCCACTCCTGGTGCTGCAACTGGTGCTGCAACTGGTGCCCTAAGCTAAATCAACACCTGTTTAATGGGGGCCCTGCCCCCGGCGTTGTATCTGGCCTTGAACTTTGCACCCTGTCCCTAGACACTGGCTAGAGTTGTGCTTCCAACTGAATAGGTCTTGTCCTTCCTTTGCCTGGAGCTAAAACCCTAGCACTGCCTGGGATACCTATCTTATCCTCCCCTCCAGATTCCAACCCCTCATGAATCATTTCTAGCCCAGAAACCCAGTTCCATTAGCCTCAGGTATTGTGATTTGGAATGCTGGTGACTCACCTCACTTTTAGAACCTTGGTCCCATCCCTCTTTTGCCTTGGTCCCTTCTCTTCCTCGGACTTTAGGCCCAGCACATTTCAAAGCAGATGTTGTATGCAGGACAATGTCAATGTGCAAAAAGCACTCATCACATAAAGGTAATCTTAAGTGTGTCTTTTTTAGTCAATGCGAATTATCACCATGATTAATCTGTTTTGTGGTTTCTAATTTCTTTTTTAATGAGAAACAAACATTGACATTTTCTATAATAAGAAAACAATAGTTTTCTTTTGTTTTTATTGTCCCCAATTTTTTTTTTTTTCTTTTCCTTTTTGTCTTTTTTCGCGCCTGGCAACGGATTGCAACCCTCAGTGTCGCACCCGCACCGGACCTGGACTGGCAACGGGACCGCAACCCTCGGTGTTGCGCCCGCACCTCGCTCAGCCAGTGAGCGGGAACCAGTCTGTATGTGGGATCCGAACCCTCGGTGGGAGCGCCGCCACACTCCCAAGCGGCGCACTGTAGCAGTGCGCCACCGGGCCGGCCCCTATTGTTCCAAAATTTGATAAGGCATAGGATCAAATTATTCTTTTTGAGATGCCATAATATGTTAGGTACAGGAGAAAAAGCTAGTACTTGCATTATGTAGTTAACATTGTGTTATGAGCCTGATTCTTTCTGTAAAGCTTTCTGTACTGTCTATATTTTGTGCTACCCAGTTTCCATGGCAATCTGTATGTTCCCATGGAGAAACAAAAATGAACACCTAACCAAAGTTATATATCTTCATTGAGTGAGATATAAATCTTCACTCAATGGATAGTTTGCTCAGAGGCTATTAATAAGGAAAAGGAGAAGACAGAAAATATACCTGGGTTTCAAATTCCAGCTCAAAGCTAAAAATCTACTTCTGATTTCTTTTGACCTGTTAAGCAACATTCCTGGTGTCATTAGTAGCAGACTTCCCCTGGCCCAAAGCAGTTTTTAAAATTCACTACTTAGATGAAGAGCTCTTTTAAGTGGTAATTTGATGGTTTGTTTTATTTTAGCAATTTAGTCCTTGTAGTAGCAATTTGTATTTATTTTAAGAATTTTTGGAATTTACATGAAACTGTCTAAATTTAAGTAAACTTGATTTTTAAAAAAAATCCCTACAAACAAAAGCAATAAGACTGTGAGTAAATGCATGTAAGATTATTTTTTAATAAAAACAGATTATTTCTTCCCTTTTTTAGTGTCCAGACTTTTCCTAGCCTACCTATTGCCAGTTTATGCCATTTGAAAAGGGCTTGCAAATTGCAAAAGGATGCAAGTGCAGCTGCTTTGGTTTAACAGGAAGGAAAGCTGGTAGCCTTAGTAAAGGCTGACACCACTATGCCAAATTCCTAGCAACATTACAGCAGTACTTTGAACACCAGTAAAATAATTCACATCTATTTGCAAGCTCCATTCAAGTGTAATACACTCCACTTGTAAAGGACAAAGCAAAATCCCTGGGCCCCATGGCTGTTGACTCTGCTGCCACCTCCCTCCCGGCTGCTTACTTTTTTCCCCCCATTTTATAGTCTAGATGCTTGCCCTTTTCTATGTGGTACTACTGCTTTGTCTGCTGTTCTCCAGCCCTTTTGTGCTTTGTTTTCCTTAAAACCTGACCTCCTTTTACCCATTCTGTTCTCCTTTCCTGCACTGTAATTCTTCTTTTTTTTTTTCTGGCTTCACTTTTATTTCTCATTCCCTTCCCTTTTCAATTTTTACCTTTTTTGTATTATCCTTATTATCAGTCTCCTTCCTGACTTCAGTTTACTTGCATTCTTGACCCTTTTTTCCCTCTTTTTGCACCCCCTGTTTTAGAAGTTTGCACATTTTTCTCCATTTTTAAAAAATATGTATTGTTTTTGGATGACTTCCTTTTCTCTCTCTTCCTTCTGTTAGTTTTGTTTCTGATTGTTTGAATCTCAGTCCCACTGACCTTGTGCAAAGTATTATTATGAAGCAACTTCAAGTATTTCTTTAATAGAATACAAGGTGAAAAGAAAAAAATTGCCTTTGAAAACAGCATCCTAAATAGCTGATGGAGTTTGGATGTGCTGTTTGATCCAAAACTCCAAAACTCATGTGGAAATTTGATCTCTAGTGTGGCAGTGTTGGAAATTGATTGACTCATGGGGGCAGATCCCTCATGAATGGATTAATGTTCTCCCTGGGGGAGGGGGGATAAATGAGTGAGTTCTCGCTCTATTAGTTCCCACGAGAGCTCGTTGCTTAAAAAAACCCTGGCACCTCCTCTCTCTCTCTCTCTCTCTCTCTCTCTCTCTCTCTCCCTGGGGGAGGGGGGACTGATGAGTGAGTTCTCACTCAATTAGTTCCTGCCAGAGCTCGTTGCTTAAAAAGACCCTGGCTGCTTCTCTCTCTCTTGCTTCCTCTCTCTTGCTGCCTTTCACCATGTGATCTGCTTGTACCTGCCAACTCCCTGCCACTTTTCCGCCATGAGTAGAAACAGCCTGAGGCCCGTGCCAGATGCAGCTGTCCCAGAATTGTAAGCCAAATAAACCTCTCTTCTTTATAAATTACCCAATTTCAGGTATTCTGTTATAGCAACACAAAATGGACTAAAACAATAGCAGATTACCTTTTTTTTTTTTCCCAACAAGTTTCTCTTACCTCCCTGTAGGTTCACAGAGAATAAAACCACTGAGATCTGACATCTCTGATATTTGTCTACATCAGGTATTATTCACCTGAATCAAATAGTGAATAGCAGGCTCACATCTGCAAGTCCATCCTGATTAGTTGAGCCACTCAAGATAGAATAACTTTTGCACATTATACAGTCCACTAGCAAGCAGCACAATAGAGATGTGGCCTGGGAATAATCAAAGTTTTTGAAGCAATATTTAGAAGGAGACAGGACACAAAGTTTTTTTGGAGTTGCAGGCAGGAAGCATTTCCATCATTTTATATTGTTTATTTCTTATGGGAAATAGAATAATAAAAGTTTCTACCAATACAGTTTTTCTCTAATCAGCTACCATCAAATGAGCATACACTTTAAATTGCTTTTTTTTTTAAGTTTTGGGAATTTGGTATTCATCTTTCTTTTATAAACTTTCACCTGATTCCCAAAAATACGCAAAAGCGTCCAAGAGCAGATTGTCTATATTGGAGTTGAGGGGAAAGTTGGACACATCATCTGTTTCTCCTGTTTCATTTTACAGAGAAAGAAAATGCTTCCTGAGAAATGATGTATCCTGACCACAATGTTATCACCATATGTACCCTATCAGTAAGGATTCAAGCTGGCTCTCCTGATTCCTAACCTCTGAAATATTATTTTTATTTTCATATTTTTAACACAATTTTATTTTTCATGTGCTATATAAGTACTTATCAAAAATTATGTACTTACTTTTTATTAAATATCATTTAAAAGATATTCCTGGCAAAATAGAAAATATTTTATTTCTACCACATAAATCCCATAGGTGCAACGTTCTAGGTTTTTAGCCTAATTTTATTCATAGACAATTTTGTATTGCAAACTGCTAGAGGACTAAAATAATTTCTGAGTAATTCTCCATTTGCAGCTTACTATGTAATCTAACAACATACTAAATAGTTTTTGGAGGGGGATGTCACCATTTCCATTGACTAAGGTAGTGAAAAGTATTTTTAAAAAAACTGTTCAACTCTACTGTGGCATCTATATATTACAGTAAAATTTTGTAATAGTGATATTAAGTAACAGAGCTAGAGTTTCTTAGGAATTGAAATGTTTACTTTCCTGTTAATGCACTGGAAAACTTCACCAGTTCAGTCATCTTCTCAATGGAGCCCTTCTTTATTAATATCAACCTACACTTTTTATCCTCTTTTTTTTAAATTACTCAACACCAGTATGTGGTTTTTGCTATAGTATTTTAATTTATTTCTGTTCTCTTGTTTCATCTAGAAAGCTGTCACCTTTCTTATGCATCAGTTTGCCTTTTACTTGTTTTCTCTGCTCCATGTTGCTGGATGTGGGTACGGCCAATGTTAAATGTGTGCTGCTTATCTGGACAAGAATCGAATACAGACATTTTATTATAGAAGCCCTGATTAATTAGAGGCAAATATTCAAATTTAGACATGTTGCCAAAAGTCCTTATCAAAAAGTGTATATCATGAATCTAAATGCTAACAGAATTGATCACTAATGGGAAAACTTTTAAATGAAAATTACTACACAGCAATGCCTAATAGTGATGCTTAAAACATTTTCTTCTGGTAGATTAATGCGTACTGATAAAAATAAAACAATCAGTTAAAATTAGTGCATGTCATCACAGAATAATGATGCCTGTTTGTAAATATCTTATTCTTTTTCTTTTTTCTAGAACTGAAAAAGGCATATGGTGGATATGATTATAAACTTTCATTTGAGAGAACAATGAAATAGGAGAAAAAGAGCACACCAGTATTCCAAGAAGCCATAGCTTCTGCCAGATGTTGCAAGAATTAGTTAGATAATTGACCTTTCTTTGGGGGCCTTGTGTCAACTTTGAGTGGGGTTTCCAATTGCACAATAAGCATCTGGACAGTTTTGACATATTTATTACTCTCTGAGTTCATAAAAAGCTACCATTTTGTTTAAAGATGATTTATTTGAAGATGAAACAATTACTTAAGTGCTAGGGCAATTAATCCCATAACTGAATACTAGCACAATTATCCTCCCAGATCTGGTTCTGTAACTAATATTGATAATCAAGAAATCAATTGTCAAATCAAGTCAAAATTAGGATTTGATTGTTTATTTGATGATATTAACATTCGAGTCTATTTCTTTCCCAGGCCTAATTTTGTTTCTTGCATTTGCTTTGCACTGAATTATTGTGGTTTAAATAGCCCGTTTTACATGACCACTTTCAAACAAGATCATAAATTCTCATAAATGTAGACTAAGGAATTCATAATCATAGCTCTTGGCCGCCACCTAAAGGTTTCTTTCTTGTTTTACTTTACATGAGACCTACTGTGCATTTCTTTTATAATAAAATTGTTGTCTGTATCATGACGTTTCTACATAAGTATAGGGAAAAGTGTTTCCATTTTTATGTATTGGAATCAGCAGCATATATAATTATATTCACTTTTCAATTTATTCGATACACAAAAGCAATTTAAACTAAGTCCTCTAAGTGGTCTGAGAATTTTCCATTCATTCAAGAAATACTTAGGGTGTCATTATATACCACTCCCACTCCTAGGCCCATCTTGGAAACAGTAAAATATTTAAGTTATGGTCTCTGATTACAGAAGCATCTACCAGTTACCGATGTAAGAAGCTGGCTTCTCTTTCGTCATAATCTGTATAGAATTATCATTAATCAGGTGCCACCAAATAAATCTAGGAAAAGCCTGAACAAATAAATGTTGCTTATTTCCAACTTTCTAAAGTAAATTCAATTAAACTAATGTTTATTTAAACCATTGCTGAGTATCATTATATGCTAAACTCCTCAAATTCCATATAGAACATTCATAGCGGGTGTCGATTATGCTTGAAAGTAAATGGGATATTAGAATTAATGATTCCCTGCTCTGTATCTTATTCTCACTCCCTTAATCCTCCTAAGAAACACCTGATGGAATCAAGGCAACCTCCTACTTGGATTCTGACAAAGTCATGTTTGGAGAATATCAGTGACATCTATGCTACCATACTGACAAGCTAGTTATAAACTCTACAAACTTTGTATTTCAAAATCTGTATAAATAGAGCATCTATGAATCACCCAAATTCCTGTTAAACATGTAGACATGTTGTATCCACATATGTATTTGCCATTATGGATTCCGTGTTACTGAACCCTGCATTTATTTACAGAACACTATTCATTTATTCATTCATTCAAAAAATATTTATTAGACACCTACTATGTTCCAGGCACCCACCACTGTCAGTCAATATAGCAGACTGCTCTTTGCCCTCATAGAGCTTGCAAAAGAAATGGAAAATAAACAAATAAATAAGCAGAACACCTTATGATACAGCCCAAAGGAATGGAACACTGCACAGATACAAGGAATAATGCTGGGGACAGGCCTACATCAAATAGGGAAGTCAAGAAAGGCCTCTAAGAGGAGGTGATATTTAAACTGAGACCTGAAGAACAAGGCTCCAACTCTGCCAAGAACAGGGAGAAAGAGGCAGAGCGAATTGTGTATGCAAAGGTCAAAATGCTAGGAGAGGGCCAAGGGAGGGAGAGCAGAGCAAGCAAAAGGGAGTGTGGGATGAGATTAGAAAAGTAATAAAACATCAAATCATGCAGGGCCTAAAAAGCCACAGCAAGGACTTGGGGTTTATTTGAAAGAGAATGAGAAGCCACAGTAGCAGGTTAAAGAAGGAAGTAACTTGATCTGATGGCTGCATGGAGGAGGGATTGAAAGCAGCCAAGAAAAGGAGACAGAAATCTATAACAGAAATACAGATGAGAGAGATGATGGTGGTGACAAAGACAAGGCTGGTGGCAGTGGAGGCAAAGAGAAGTGAACACATTTGAGATGAATTTTGGAGCTAGACTCTATAGGACTTGGTGGTAGATCAGATGACCCCTCGGTTCTGCTGTTTCTTCCCAGCCTGTTAGCATTTGCTAATATCAACATCACTTTAAGATGCTGATACAGTTTTCCATATTAGATTCAGATTTCCATATCGGATTTTATGTCATGCCTACACTTTTAATTTAATAAAAAATAATCTTAAGAAAATATCTTAGTAGAATGACCAATTTGTATGCATAGAAAGAAAAACTTATCTAGTATCTTCTGCAAATGAAGTAGTCTACAAAATATAATTTTATAGATGATGGTGTTTATTAAAAGCCTCAAAGTTTATTTTATTTTAACCACTTTGAAGGAATTTCTTCTAAAATTCTTCAATATTTCCCATATCTCTTAAACAGGATATATTTTTTAAAAGTTAAGCTTTTCAAAAACTCAGGTTTATCAAGGGTACCACTGTGTTAGTGTCACCCCTAAACAGTGGTACCCTTGAAAATAGCGGTACCCCTATAACAGTGGTTATAACACAGTTGTAAAACAGTGGTACCTCTAAACTAGTAAGATATAAAAAAAGTAGGTTTCCCCTACTCTGAAAAACTGGAAGCTATATGCTCTGCTTTGAAATAATCACATTTTATTTTATTGCTTCAATTGCTCTTTGTTCTTACTGTGCCTGACTGTAGCTGTCAACTTCTGACCCATACTAACATGCTGTTTTTCCTCTGCTGTAAGTTGGGGACCCTACTAGCACACTTTAGTACAAATTAATAGTAAGTAGACTCCAAGTAAAGGGTATGAACTGTCGTATGCTATTTTCATTGCACAGAGGCCTTTTTTTACATGCTAATTTCCCAAGAATATTTTAGGTACTTGAAGTTGCTTGATCAGCAAATTCAAGTCAGGAAAATATCCCTATACTAACATTTTTTTTCCCACATTTTCATAATGCTCCTTGAAAATGGAATTCACATTACCATATACACTATCATTTTAAGATTCTATAGAGGATCCTTCCTTATGATACAACTTTAACTACATCATTATAAATGTTAATTTTTCATTTGATGCCTAAAGTATAGTTTTCAAATATAACAAAAAGCATATATAAAAGTTGACCATAAAACTAGACTAAAAAGATTTTCCAAATTTTTTGACTCAGACTATATGTAATAACTCTTTCCTTTTTTTTTTTTTTTTTGTTTTGACAAGGCATGGAAACTAAAATAAATCACATGTCCACAAAACCCAGATCAGCAACACTACTTTTAAGGTGTCTTTTGACAAGTAACATGTGCATACTACAAACCCAAAGGCAAAGTTGGAAGTAGTTCTTCAAAATACCTACATTCCTCAAAGCTATCCTTTGCATCTCCATCTTGTTTTATGAAAGAAAATGTGTAATGGAAATGTGTAAACAAGTAAAGCATCAGTATAAACAAAGAACATTCTTAACGTACAGAAAAATTATTTTGAAGGCTTTTGAAAAATCAGATGCTAGATTCCCATGGCTGATCTGCCAACGAGAATCATGAGACGCCCAGAAATCAGCATTTAAAACAAATACTCCCCAGCTGATTAATGCAGGTGTGCATGAGAACAATCTTTAGATAGTACTGTGGTAGACCACAGGTAAACAACCCTAAGTGATAAGCTTTTTTAACTTTGAGGTAGATTGTATTTTCCAAAGATGATTGTGCCAATTCATACCATCCTATGTACTCTTCCTATAAAATGACATTGGTATCTCTCCACCAAATGATGGGATTTATTTTACCTCTTCTTGAATCTGGGTGGTCTTTTGACTACAGTGGAAGTGATGCCATGTGACTTCTAAGACTAAATCAAAAAATGCAATAGAGCTTCCACCTGGTTCTCTTGGGATGCTCGCTCTAGTAGTCCAGCCACCAGGCTGTGAGAAAACCAAGGAGCCACATGGAAAGGCCAAGTGCAGGTCTTTTAACCATAGCTCCAATTGAATCACCCGTTAGACATGTGAGAAAGCGAGCCTTCAAAAGATTCCAGATCCCAGCTTATGGGCCACCCCAGTAGAGAAAGATAAGCTCTCTTACCCAGCCCTGGTCAAATTTCAAATTTGTTAATAAAATTAATATCATCACTGTTCTAAGCCACTGAGTTTTACAGTGGTTTGTTATGCCATAATAAATAACCAGAGCAAATTTAAAATACTTCTGCAACTTCTTCAGATGAAATGTGAGGCCCAAATACACCTTCATGCATTCCAGTTTGCACTTAAAAATTCTTCATTCTATCACCCAGATCCACCCCCAGTCCAGACTGACTTACTGGGTCTTGCTTCAGCTAATTGCTTTGATCTTCAGTTCTTAGCCAGGAGTGATTTTACTCCCCATGGGTCATTTGGCAATGTCTGAAACATTTAACAGTCGTCAAAACTGCGGGGTAGTTGGCGTGTGCAGCTGGCATCTACTGGGTAGAAGGTAGGGATGCTGCTAAAATAAACATCCCAGAGTCCATATCACAGCCCCTCCCCCAACAACAGAGAATTACCAAGTTTAACTAGTGCCAAGGTTGAGAAACTCCGACCTAGATCTGGTCCACAGCAACGAGATGTTGAGTTCTTACCCAGGACTTTCTTCACCATCTTGTAGGTCTAGGGTTCACAACCAGGAAATGAAGAAATGGTGTATATGGAGAGGAGAGGAGAGGGCTAGAATATCATGATTCTCCTTGAGGATTTTTAACCTACACAAGTGCTATGGTCTGAATGTTTGTGTCCCTTCAAAATTCATGTGTTGAAATCTAATCCCCAAAGTGGTGGTATTAAGAGGCAGGAGGAGCCTTTGGGAGGTGATTAGTTCATGAGGACTCCCGTGAATGGGATCAGTGCCCTTGTAAAAGAGTCTTGAGGGAGCCTTTTTCTGCCCTTCCCCCAGGTGAGGACGCAGCCAGAAGCACCATATCTGAGGAACAGGAACTCACCAGACACCACACCTGCCGCTGCTCGTATCTTGCACTTCCTGGCCTTCAGAACTGTGAGCAATTAATTACTGTTGTTTATAAATTACCAGTCTAAGTATTTTTGTTGCAGCAGCCTGAATAGACTAAGACAACGACTGAGCCTGTCGTGCTCAACCGTGGCTACAAACTATAATAACCGGGCAAGTTTGTGTTTTTCTCAAACACTATTGCTCAGTCCCTAACTGTAGAGATTTTGATTTAAAAAACACTGAGTGACAGTATTATTTAAAAGCTCCTTAGGTGATTCTGACATGTAGCTAAGCATGAGAGCCAGAGGCATTGGCCCCTTTGCCTAGAGATTGTGACTCCTAACTGAGAAAGAGGTGTTGGGAAGTCTAGAGGGTAAAACTGGAAACGCCCCAAAGGTAATTCTGTTGGCACCCCTCTCTCCCTGGCCCCACTGAGAACCTTTGGCCTACATGCTCCTCTGCACTTAACCTGATGTGTTCTGGCAAGAAAAAGACCTGAGCCAGACTCTTTCTTTATGCACTTCTGCACTTATTTTGGGATGGAAGCAAACCCTGAGTTAACTGATTTGTGTTAAGCCGGTAAGCAGCATTGTTTAATAAATGCTGAACAAGTAATTCCAGTTTAATGGTCTTAGTCTGCGATGTGCTTGTCTACCAAAAAATATCAGCTAATCAGCTCCATTTGATTTGTTATTAATTACCTAAGGTGGATATAAAAACACCAGTCAGTATTAGAATTTTACTACTGAACTGTTGAGCTTAATCAAATAATGTCTACATTTACTTAGTTCAAGATGGATGACAAAAGCTGCTGATAGGATGTTATTCTGCTGAGGTTCCTCTCTTCTTATATAGGACTTACATAACCCCCTAATAAAAGAAAAAACAGCAGTTAGGAAAGTGTACTGCTGTCTGCCTCAGATGCTAAGCAGATGAAATCCTGCTCATTAAAAAAAAAATAATGTACTTGGGTGGAGAAGCGAAAAATGTAAAATAGCCTATTATTATAATAATTACCTCAGCAAAAATGTGTCATTTCATCACAACAGTAAGCTTTTCTGGATATGTTATTACTGCATTACATTTGTGGTAACAAGAAAAAAATCAAAACTATGTTTTTCTTTTCAAAAGGTATTTGTCGAAGGAAAACAATTTAATAAATTTCTCAATAATTAACAAGTTGTGACTTTTCTGCTTTCAATTCTTGCCCATTAAAGCTAAAACTAGAAAAACTCTTTAATTTCATATTTATGCTCACTACGTATGAAAGAGAAAGCTGAATATCAACAACAGTTTTAAGTGCTAATTATACAGTGAATATACCCATATCTGCTAGAAGACAGCCATTATTAAGAACATAACCTTTGAGTCATATTGCTTAGGTTTAAGTCTTAACTTCTCTATTTACAGTGTGCATTTTTTTAAATCTCTTGTGACTCAGTTTACTCTTCTGAAAAATGGGGATAGTAATAGTACCGAGGTCATAAGTGCCTTTGAGGACTAAAAGGTAAAATGAATAGGAAGTGCTTCACGTAGTCCCTGGCACGTAAGGTGTACTTAATGAATGAGCATATTTTCACTTCCAAATCTATAATGACAGGTCATCCTTCTCTTTTAAGATTCAGACTGTATTTCCAACTGCCTTCTGGATTTCTTCCTCTGAAATTCCTCAGGTCATTTCTAAATTATCTTCCCTAACATATATTAGTTTTCGTACAATACTCCTTAGTCAGTCATAATGACATTTCACCAAGACAGAGTAAGATGTTTGGAATGATGTTTCAAACTCATGTCCTTCTAAAGGAAGGTTGTATGGAAATTCTGCTTTGAGTCGTTATTCCTTTCCCTTCTCTAGAGATACATTGTTTGCTATCAAACAAAATGTCAAAATAGTTTAAATGACTCTTTACGTTCTTCAAACTCTTGTTATCTTTTAACCTTTCTAATATTCCAAAGGGCATTTTTAAAAGTTTCTTAAAGGTGCTTGGCCTTATGTCTTATGAACACTTTACAGAAATAACAATACTTGACATGGCCCAGTTGTGTGTGCATCTTCTCTTAACCATCTCTCTAATACTGTCCTCAGGGTCCACAACTGGGAGCCATATTATTCTTTCATTTTGGAACCTAATATCACCTGGGCAAAGTCCAGGACTGTAGGAGTTTTTCGATTGAAACTGGAGTGGAAGATAGTGAGCATCAGGAAGATATCACTAGGATAGGCCCATGTTTGTCAGTTAAAAATAAGGATCACAACAGAATTCAGTGAAATTTATTCACTCACAGAAATGTCAGTTTGTCTCTCAGTATTTCAATAAATAACACCTTCTGAAAATCAGGAGACATCAGTCTTCAGAGCTACAATGGAGATAATATATTTTGGAGTATTCAAAATTGAAAAGATCTCTCAAAAGATGACAAAAACTTTCAGTTTTATAAAAGTAAATCCTATTCAATGGGAGAGTAGCTGTTATAATTAAAACCTCTTCCTGCAGGCCAAATGAAATACAGAAAAAAGAGATACAACAGAAATCGGTGAAGGCTAGGACACAGAACAAGCAACAGGAAATCACTATTTGCAAAAAGGAATTACGAAGAGATTCTTAGTAATTTTAGTTTTGCCACATTCCATTGGCCATAATGAAGCTCCTGCTGCATTGATGTTAAATGTTGAGTTCATTCTAAGGAAACAAAGAACCAACTGGAGGCTGGGCACTTTTGTCCGTGAGCTACCAGTGCATGGATGGCAAACTTAAATGCCTGTAGGACTTGGGTGTGCCACCCGGCCTGAGTGTATGAAAAGCGGTAGTAGCATGATCACAATGAAAAATGGTAACTGACTCTTAAAGAGACAACAGGGAGTGGTAAAGACTTTAGTAAACTAGACAACCTGGACCCCTTCCTAAGTGGGCAGAAAATACACAGTTCCAACACATTGCCTTGCAGAGATGGAGACCCAGTTGTGCCCAATATTCTGATCGCTTAAGAGAAGCTAAAACTAAAATATTATGAAATCTCTTGATTTTAAAAATTTAGCCAAAAAAGTATTAATTTAATGTTTCTAAACCACTCTATGGGCTGATACTGTGACAGCCAACAAGAGTCTACTGGCTACATTTCATCCACGGGCTGCTAATTTCCTAGTCTCCGCAATGGGGTTTTGGAACTATGCAATGGCCTTTCTTTTTTTCTCTTCTTTCATTTCTCTCTTTATATTTGATTCTCAGACTTGGGTTTCCCAGTTAATCAAGAAGATCCAAGAAGTCCAAGCAAACAATTAGGAGTACACTTAGGAGAAAATGAACGTTAATCAGAAGCAATACAAGCAATGAGTCAAATATGTAAAATTTAGACTAAGGAACAATTTTTATGTTTACTTTGCTAACCTTGTCAGGATAGATTATGGCTATCTTAATAAAGCCAATCCCCTTTCTTTTGGCCATTTGATTTCTTTCAATGCTACATGTGCTGGATATTTTCTATTTGCTTATCTAGTTCCCCTCTCTACCCTTTCTGTGCTCCAGGAAGCTGGCCAATGTAGATTGCATTGAAAGGCTACTTTGCCATCAAGCTTCCATTGGGTTTGGCCCATCTGGGAGTTCTGGCAGAAGTTTGCAGGGTGGGAAGAAAGTGAAGTCAGGGCATTGATTTTCCCTGCTTTTTCCCTGCTGATCTGCTGATTAACTCCTTTCTTCCTGTCTGGCAGCCCTCTTTACATAGCCTCCTACCCCTCTGTGTGTGTGTGTGTGTGTGTGTGTGTGCACGCGCGCGTGCGTGTGTGTGTGTGTTTCTTGAAATACTGCCTCTTTTTTATCCCTTCAGGCCAGGGTACTGAAGACTCCCCACTATTACAAGACCCAGAAGACTATACCATATTTTGGTTCTTTTCTTAAAACTTACCCTATAGGCCTTGATTACCCAGCTTGACTCTGCTTTCTGTTGCCTGCCAGAAACCTGACTTTAAAAAGCCATTTCAAAGAGTACAATCATTCCCCAGGGTGAGAATCTTAACTAGGCAAAGCTTCTCATCGCGTCCTTTAATTCTCATTTCTCTGGGTCTTTTGGCTTGCCCTGTCTCCTTCTTTCTTTCAAACAGCATCTCTCTTCCCAGCTGAAGCAACTACAGCCATCCTTTCCCTCTTACTAGCAGTAAGAAAGCTTTTCTGATTCTTACATTCTTCAAGGGTTAGGATATAATGAAAGAGGTGTTTTTAAACTTTTCTGGTTGGAAGATGAATTTGTGCAATCCTATGGAAAAGTAAAGCTATTTGGCAGTAGGTATCAGGAGCCTTGGGAACGCGTCTAACCTTTGCCATGTTAACTTCACATTGGAAACTTTTCCTAAGGAAAGAATCTTAAATATTCAAGAATTTGTATAAAAATGTATGCAAATATGTTTATTCATAATATAGTCAAAAACTATAAATGACTCACATCCCATCATAGGGGTATGCCAAGTGTCTTCTCTTTTCCCACCACCTTCCCTCTGCAATTGCCCCCTGCCTTGAGAGACTGTAGCTATGGCTTTCCTACCTTCTGGCTTTGGGATGAGCTTTACCAATGTAGTGTTGTAACAGGAAGAAGGGGAGAAGAAAGAAGTAAGAGTAGTTATTCTCTCTGCTCTTTCCCTGCAGGTGACCTCAGGCTGACTGTTCTTGAATGAAAGTGAAAGAGCTTGTCAGGGCTCCCTCTTCACACACCTCAGTCTCCCTAGGATCCAGTCGTGCACGCTTTTTTTGCCCTTTGAAGTCTAAGGATAATGACGCATCCCTCCTACTGTTTCCAACTCAGAGATACTGTGCTATTATTAACACCCTATCCCATGTTTATAAATAATCCCTTTATTAGCAAATTCTTTTCAAATTACCCAATTGGAGTATGCCAAAAATATTCTGCTGCAAAGAATCTAATGTAATCAAATAGAGTATTTAAGTACACTGAGCAACAAACATACTATGAAATCATGTATAACATAGAAAGATATTCATAAAGAGTACAACAAAAAGTGGCAAATCCAGTATGAACACAGCTACATAAAAAATAAAGCAGGTAAAATTTATTGTAAAAATGCATACATTTTCTGAATTTTTTGTAATAAAAACACATTACATTTTTAATGAAAAAAAGTTTGATGTTTTGTTCGTGAAAGACACTGTAGATCATGCCTAGAGGAATCTGGAAAGACTGCAGAAGAAACATTAGAAATGATTTTTGACAATCAAATAGGGCAAGTGAGAAAAAACAAAGGGGAAAAATGTGCCAGGCTGAGAATGAGGCCTATAAAAAGATAAGTGAAAGTGCTTGTAGAAACCAGGATTCTGTTCTGTAGAGCATTGGATGGATGGAGGCAGGAAGGGGGAAGGGGATTTCATTGCAAAGGGTACTGGGAATGTGATTTGGGGCCAGAATGTCCAAGGTTTCATAGCTGATGCTTCTCTTTCATTACCTGGGAGAGAAGTTGGGGAATGGCATAAAATGACCCATGGAAGAGTTTAAGAAGAGGATAACAGGTTTAGATTTGTGGTTCACAAGGAAAACTCTTCAAGCGTTTTGGAGAAAGATGGCTGGATGTTCAAGAGAAGGATGATAAAGGCTGAACTAAGGAGTTTTATTAAGGAGTAAAAGTAGTAAAGAGGAAAGAAAAGATTGTAGACACTTCGCTAAGGTGGGATTAATATAATTTGTAAACTAATGAAAGACAGCGGTTATCCCGCACACATCTATATAAGGGAACAGTAATACCTACGTATACTTAAGAACTTGATAATCTCCCGTGCTAATTTAGCTTGAAAAGGGTTTGAATGACCAAAAATACTGTGTCCATATTTTTGTGGCAATTCTATATCACAATGAAATGCACATCTTTATAAATAAATTACTTATATTTCTGAATCTTTAGTGGATTAACTCCCTAGACGTGGGACTAGTGTATCAAATATTTTGAAGATTTTATTGCATGTGGCCAACTGGTTGAAAGAAAGTTAGAGCCAATTTACAATTTCACCACAAATGATTTCCTATTTTAACTGATGCTAGCATTAGGTATTGTCATATTGTTTTTGTATTGTTTTGTTGTTTGTTTTTTTAAATATTAGCAAGATTTTTTATATTTACTTCATCGATCCCTTTTACTATTTTTCTGCTGGAATATTTTAAAGCGAATTCTAAACATATACACAAGTCTTATAAAATATGCTAGTGAATGAGGGAACGTCATTTTGAAAAGTCTTTTGAGTATTTGAACAGTAAAAATGGCATCTCTTTTTCTAAATTAGTATTTTTCTGATAACGAGTGAAGCTAAATTTTTCCTTTATATCTTTAAACATTTATATTCCCTATCCCCTTCCCACATTTGTCCATTGTAGACTGTTTTCTTGTTTATTTCTACAAGCATATTATATGGTATTCATTTTTACTCTTTCTACAATGTTTACAGTCATCTAAACTACCTGATGTTTTTTTAAAAAAATCATCATCAAATTTGTTGATTTGTTCTTTTGAAATTGGATAAATTGTTTTTACATTTAGAAAGAACTTTTATTACCAATACTAGAAAAAAATATGGTATATATATATATACAGTCCCATAATTCTACACTAAGCCTTTTAACTCATCATGAATATGTTTTGGCATAAAGTAAGTTTCAAGATTAAGTCTTTTTTTCCAAATAGCTGATGACTGTCCCAGTAATATTTATGAAGTTATTTATACCATTTCCATTGATTTGTGAAGCATGTTTTTTGTTATATTAAATTATTATTATTGATATTAGGGTCTATTGCTGAGCCATTCTATTTACCAATTTACCTACTCAGTCATCTTTTCTTTATTATTACATAGTATTTCCAAATCAAATTATAACATCTTTGAGAAAATGAATTGGGTTTTCTTGACAATTGTATTTTCCATAGGGCCTATCACTTTACACATAGTACATGTTCAATAAATACTTACATATTTATTAAATGAATGCTTAAATTGAATATCCTGTGTCTAATTTACAAAGAATTTCCTCACTATCTTAAAAGGTCACATTCCTCAAGGTGAAACATAAAGTAATTTTGAAATTGGAGAAGGGGGCTGAGAATGGCAGTATTCCAAGTATAAAAATTCCATGTGAATTTGATTAGACTAATTTAAATTTTGTAATGACTTTACTCTCCAGAGGCTATGCGATCATGAGAAAATGCTGCAAAAGAGAATTTTAGTCATGGACTCACTCTGAGTTTTTGAAGTTCAGAAAGGCCTTTGGCTGTATAATGATGTGCAAATCACATACCACAGTGGCTCAACAGATGAACTATGTCACTGGTGAAGTGTTGTCATTATAATGTCTGCTGATACCTCTATTTGGGAGAACCAGCTGTGGGCCCTTAACAATGCTGCACATTTAGATACTGAACAATAAATCAATAACAGTTAATACTTATTACATATTCATTTACCCTCTTAACTACATATAACTTTAAACATGTAAGCATACATGTCCCTGTCATGAACAAATAAGTGAAGTTTTTATGTAGTTGTATGTCAAACTGTACAAGGATGACTTCAGACTCAAAAGATTGCAGAACAATTTAGTTTGATGAAGGAGACATAAAACTAGATTGTCATAAAGAATGCTAGGATTACAGATTGTCATAAAGAATGCTAGGATTACAGCCTTCTATATAAAGAAATGCTCACTACATCTGTTAATGTGGGTAAAGAATTGTATGGTTACCAGAAAAGGAAAGTTATGTATTCAGCAAAGCCAAAGATATTTGATGTTATTTTTATGAAAATATGCAAGTCTTGAAATAAGTATTCATGTAGTTTCAATATTGTTTATATTGTGAAATTAAAATAATCCTAATTACCATTGCAAAAAACCTTGGGATAGAATATGGTGAATTTTAACATGGTTAATTTATGATCTCTCCTTTGATTTTCACAATAATCTTATTGGGTAGTTTGTGTATGTGTGTGTTTGTGTGTGTCTGTATTTTTTAGAGCAGTTTTAGTATCAGAGAAAATTGAGGGAAAGTATAGAAAGTTTCTGTATATCCCTGCCCCACATCTGCACATCCCTCCATCAATGTCTCAAACCACAGTGGTATACTTATTGCAATCAATGAACCTACATTACTGCATCATTATCACTCAAAGTCTGTAGTTTACATTAGAGTTCATTCTTGGTGTTGTACATTCTATGGGTTTTGACAAATGTATAATGACATATCCACCACTGTAATATTACAAAGAATAGTTTTACTACCCGAAAAATCCTCTGCACTCTGTCTATTCATCCCTCCTCCCCCCCAACTTCTGATAAACACTGATGTTTTTACTGTCTCCATAGTTTTGTCTTTGCTGGAATGTCATATAGTTGGAATCATACAGTATGTATGTGTGATTTCATCTTTTCAGGTGGTTTCTTTCACTGGTAATATGCATTTAAGCTTCCTCCATGTCTTTTCATGGCTGGACCATTTTTTTTTAAGATTGACCAATGAATTTTAATGTAACAAAATCTGAATATGAAAAGTTTTTCCATATGACTTTAGATTCCACACTGTACCTAATCTTTAAAAAGCGACCACTTGTTGAGTTTTAGTGTAGTAACAAAGAAGATCCGTAATTATCTAAAGAAATTATTAAAATATTCCCCCCTTTTGCAACTACATATCTGTGTGAGGCCAACATGTATTTCTACATGTACTTCAACTAAACAGTACATCACAACAGATTGAATGCAAAGGCAGCTATAAGAAATCATTCATCTCTTAAATCAGGCATTAAAGAGAGTTACAAAAATATAAAGGAATATCAGCCCTTTCACTTTTTATTTTTCCATTTGACAACATACCATAAACTATTATTAATTATAGATGTTTAAAACAACTACACCAATAGAACTTACTTTTCTTCTCTTGCTGTAGTTTTGTGTCCATTAACAAACCTTTCGTGATCCCCCCTCCCCACTTCCCTTTCCTGCCTCTAGTAACCACAGCTCTACTCTCTACTGAAAGTTCAAATTATTACTATTATTGTTACTTTTAGCTCCCACATATGAATGAGAATATGTGGTGTTTCTCTCTCTGTGCCTGGCTTATTTCCCTTAAGATAATTTTCTCCAATCTCATTCATGTTGCTGCAAATGGCAGAATTTCATTCTTTTTTTATGGCTGAGTAGTATTTCATTGTGTGTGTGTGTGTACACACCACATTTTCTTTATCCAATCATTCATTGATGGACTGTTGGGCCTTAAAAACTAACGCCACCTTAAGTGACATTACAAGTGGCGCCATTATGGGCCCACAAGGGCGTATTAATGTGGCAGCCTAAGACCACACCGGGAGGAAGTAGGGGGGGGGGGTCTGTGGGAACCTTGCCTTAGCCCTTATTGGCCAAATATGCGCTTCCGCGCTCGTGAACACTGCGTGATTGCAATAGCTAGGCATTGAGACAGGATGCATGCTCTCGTAACCTTTAAGCTGATTGGAGGATGTAAAAACCTCCCTTCCCCATTTGCTTTTAAAATCAAGTGCTTGTGTGATAATAAACAGAACTGCTCGATAGAACCGCCACCGCGTCTGAGTGTCCTTTAACGGGCTGGTTGGGGCCGGCGGCTGTGCTCACCTCTCTTCACGGCTCTCTTCCTCCGTCTCCTTCCAAAGGGGACCAGAGGGAAAGAGTAATCCGGGCCATTTGCTTGCCCACCAAAAGGAACGAGGCTAGGGCTGTTCGGGTCGGCGGGTGGGGGACCTGACAATGGACATTTACATTTGTTCCAAATCTTGGGTATTGTGAATAACACTGAATAATATTACATTGTCTGGATGAACCATGGTTTATTTATTCATTTACCTACTGAAGGACATCTTGGTTGCTTCCACCTATGGGCAATTATAAATACAGCTGTTATAACATTGATGTGCAGATTTTTATGTGGACATAGTTTTCAACTTCTTTAGGCAAATACCAAGGAGCATGATTGCTAGATCATTTAGTTTTGTAAGAAACTGTCAAACTGTCCTCCAATGTGGCTGCACCATTTTGCATACCCCAGGCAGTAAATGGTGGTTCCTGTTGCTCCACATCTTCACCAGCCTTTGATGCTGTCAGTGCTCTGGATTTTGGCCATTCTAATCAGAGTGTAATGGTATCTCATTTTAATTTGCAATTTTGGTAGTTATTTTAACACCATCATTACACAAATGAATAAATTGAGGCTTTGTGAAATTAAATAACTTACCATGATTCTCAGCTACTAAGTAGCAGATTCAAATTTAGTTTTTTTCAAACTCTAAAGCCCTTATGTTTTTTATTCTGTGGTTCCTTACAGCTAAATAAGAATAAAATTAAAATTCACACATATAAAACACCAGAGGTTAGTCCCAATCACATTTATTACTTGTCTTAGTTGAGGTTCCTCTAGAAAAAGACCTTGAAGAAAATATTGGAGGGCAGCGTGGAAATGAGGGAGAGAAAGGAAGCCATTGAAGGAGATGTTTGAGTCCAGTTATCACCATAGGCAACAGCAACTTGAATTTGGGGAAATGATGCTCAACATTACTCAGAATGAGATGTGGTGTGACAATATCAGTCATTCTCCTCTTTGAGATTGGTCCAGGATGGAGAATGTATAAAAATTAAACGCATTTAGAAACTTTTATAGTAATATGCCATTTTTCTAGTAATTCACTTTATTTTTTAAAGTATCGATCCATGATACATTGGGGAAAAAAAATTGGTCCCAAAACAGTGTAGAACATAAGGCCCAAGGTGATGCCATAGAAGGAGCAAGGGAGCAAAGGAGCTCCTCACTTTCCATCTGGTCAGTGCACAGTTGAGACATGTACAGGAATGTGCATTCCACAGCCCTTCCAGCTGTGTGCAATGAAGTGGTGGGCTGGAACAAGAATGGGAAGGTCACTGATAGTGTCTGCTACAGACATGGGCCAACAAAGAATTTCACAAAGCTAAGAAATTAACTCAAACATCACTTTTCTGTGATAATTTTGATGATAAGTTAAAGGCTAAACAAGCATTACTTTGGTGCATGCTGTAAAAGGATAACAGAAAGCTAGGATTAGATTATGCACAGATAAAAGGTTTCATTCAAAAGTACCCATATTTTCCACTAAGGAAGCCAAAGAAAAGAGCTCCTCCTCCCATTTCTCCTCTCCCAGAAAGCCATGCTACTGACATGTGACTAAAGTTCTGAAAATTAAGCATTCCCAGCCAGGATTCTGAATCTCGAGCAAGTGGTCTGGAGTAAAAGGATGATTAGAACTCATTCATGTCAGTTAGACACTTACTGCTACCGCTGGTAGCCTCCCTTGTTTTCTGGCCTAACTTAATCCTGGTTTTCCAGCCCCCTGCTGATTCTGTGAGCTCCCAATTTCCTTCCAATAATTTCCTTTATTACTTATGACAGCAACTATCTGACTCTATTACTTGTAACCAAAAGTCATCACTGAGATGAGGTAGTTAAGAAGAATCAGAGCTCTGTACTCAGTAATTCCCTTGAATAAGTGAGGTAAGTCTCTTGGCCAATCTGGGTCTCAGTTTCCACATTTGTAAAATGGGACTAGCTCAGTAGTGTGCTTCCTGGCAAATTAGTTTGTGAGATATTCCCTCAATAAAGCGTTCTTCCTTTAGAGAATCCAATTGCAAGTTGGCCTATTTGAGTTTCTGGAAATTCCTCCAGTAAAGCATTTAATTTAAATTTAACCCAGCATTTCTCAAGTTTAATCATGGAAATCTTGTTTCAGAAAACATTGACATCTCATAGACTTAATCATCCATACACTATCTCAACAAGATACCCTGGCTCCAGCAGTTCATTCTTTGTTGAATTTGCACCTAACACTGGACTTCATCAAAAAACACTATGAGGATTTTGAGGAGTCTCTATTAACCCATTATAGTAAGAAGCTCTTATTTTTTTAATTTATTTTTTTATTTTTATTTTTTATTTATTTATTTTTTTTAATTTTATTTTGTCGATATACATTGTGGTTGATTATTGTTGCCCCTTACCAAAACCTCCCTCCCTCCTACCTTTCCTCCCTCCCACCCAACAATGTCCTTTCTGTTTGCTTGTCCTATCAACTTCAAGTAATTGTAGTTGTTATATCTTCTTCCCCCCCCCCGTTTTTGTTTTTGTTTTTTTTTTTTGTGTGTGTGTGTGTGTGTGAATTTATTTATTAATTTTTAGCTCCCACCAGTAAGTGAGAACATGTGGTATTTCTCTTTCTGTGCCTGATTCGTTACACTTAATATAATTCTCAGTAAGAAGCTCTTAAATTCAGAGCATATAAGAACCATGTGAGGAGCTTGTTATGATGCAGGCTGCTGGGCACTACACTAGATGCAGTAATTTAGAATCTCCTGGAATAAATACAGGAATTAGAGCTCAGAATTACTCTACAGGTGATTAGGTTGTAGAGAGTCTTCAGTCCACAGTGATAGAAACACTATCTTATGTTTTTTATCATTGGAAGAAACTAGAAGTCATAGTCATAAAAACAAATCCCACTAGCTAGGACCATTTATCATCTGCAAGCTATAGATGATGCAAGCTTGCAGACAACTTGTGAACATCCACAAACCCTACTGAATAGCTCTGATCCCAACTTCAGAAGAGCATAATATTAAAATGTGAATATGGCTTTAGCTGCAACTATGAGGTCAACAATTTGGGGAAAATCTAGTTAAAGTCTGAATATTTTTTTTCTTTTAATTTATCAACATACAATGTAGTTGAATTTCATGTCCCTTTACCAATTCCTCCTTTCCCCACCCATCAACATCATATCTATTCACTTGTCTTAACAAGTTCAAGGAATTGTTGTGTTTGTTGTGTCTTCTTCACCCCCCCCCATTTATTTGTTTATAAACTTATTTATTTTTATTAGCTCCCACAAAGAAGTGAGAACATGCGGAATTTTTTTTTTTCCTTTTTGTCTTTTTTTACTGACCAGTAACGGGATCGCAACCCTCGCTGTTGCACCCGCACCACGCTCAGCCAGTGAGCGGGAACCGGTCTCCACATGGGATCTGAACCCTCAGCGGGAGCGCCGCCGCGCTCCCAAGCGGCGCACTCTCCAGTGCGCCACCGGGCCAGCCCAGAACATGCTGAATTTTCTCTTTCTGTGTCTGGCTTATTTCACTTAATATAATTGTCTCTAAGTCCATCCGAATGGTAGTATTTCACTTTTTTTTTTATAGCAGAATAGTATTCCATTGTGCAGATATACCACATTTTCCTTTTCCACTCATCCAGTGATGGGCATTTAGGCTGGTTCCAATTCTTGGCTATTATAAATAGCGCTCATGTCAAAAGGATACCTTTACTCCCATGTTTAAAGTCTGAATATTCAATAAAAGGGGCAGACGGTCAGATGTCTCTCACTCCTGCTACCCACCTGTAGCTTATTCACTGTCACCATAAACTGAATTGTGAGAAATCAAGGTTAAAGGAGTAGGGAAGAAACTTAAATCATCCAATCTTATGACTTATTAATAACTAATGAATGTGATAAAAGGAAGGCTGGAATGAAGAGCTAGCTAAAATGTTATTTTTAGACTATCTGTGATTTTCATTTGCTCTCATAACCACAAATGATGAAAAATTAGGCTGTCAGAAATTTCAAAGCAAGATAGCAGAACATAATTTTTAAAAACCTGGAATTCATCAAGTCATCATCTTCTGAAACATATTTTTCTCTGAATTCTTCAGGTAATATGAAGATAAAAATTCTGCATTTTTCACAATATGCTGTACATTTTCTTACAGGAAAAGGGATGACTTATGGTAAGCAGTGACATATATTGAAAACAAGCACACTTTTGGTTTCTGGGCCACTAGTTACATGTACTGTGAGAAAACCCTACAGGTGATTTGCAGGGTTTCAGGAGAATTTACTTTTATCTTTATAGCCCAAAATATACAGATAACTTGTTTGTGAATAACTTGTGGGGATCACAGTCTCACATCTCAGATATTCTGTCTTATTTTATTTTGATAACCAGAGTTACAACCTCTTTACAATCGGGAAGTGGTGTTAAATAGTGCTGTGTTTATTCTTCAACAACTCCATAAAACTGGTGTCCTGACAAATACATTATTTGCATGGGCTTTCTTTCTAAAGGGCTTCAAAATGTCCTGGCACAGAGTTATGGGCTTCATTTTATTCCTCTTGCTACACAGTTGTTTTGGCTTAGTATATAGAATATATCAACACTTACCAACATAAAGCTATAAAAATAGCGCGTATCTCATCAATTTCACAGTTCCATGCATTCTTATTTGCATAAATTCATATTTTGTTTAATACTGTAACTGCCATTTACAATCCAGCACCAAGAGTTAGATTTAAAAATATGTTATGAAACTCTGATGTGATAGTCACTTACACACATCCTTATGGGAAATGGATATTTAATCTTTTTCTTCATTGCAGCACTGCACTGGCTCAAAATACATATATACATATGCTGCCCAATTGAAGAATCAGTCACTAATCAGATTTCGAATATGTTATTTTTGTGTTCAGATCCTCACCCCTATCCCAACTACTTTTCAGGTTTTCCTTTAAGATAACCAAAAACAAAACCATAGTTATTCAAGCTTGGCACTACGGAAAGAACACTTTTAAAAATGAAGCTGAACTGGGTTTAATTCTATTTATGTATTTAGAATACAGTGCCTGTAGAACTGTGTTTACAATTATCAGTTGGTAAGGTTTGGATCGTGCCTTTGGTCTCTCAAAAGACCATACTTTGTAGATCCAGGGCACTTTTAAATTTCCCACTGGATTTCTGGTGTGCTTAGCTAATTCTGTGCATCCCAATGTGCAGTACACACCTGAAAAGGGGGAGTTTTCGATGTTGTGGTTTATTAACCAGGTACTTTCCATTCGCTCAGTTACCAATTAGAAAACAGAAAGAAAAAAAGAGAGAAACCTTCGCTTTTACTTTTTTTTTTTTTTTTTTTTTTTTTTTTTTTTTTTTTTTCACTCCAAGTAAGGAGACGGAAACTATTCATCAAACAAGAAGAAGGGAAACTCCCGCATATTTCACCTTGACCTGGCTGGACTGATCTGATGCCTGCAAGAGCTGCTAATGGAAAAATTAGAGGTCAGATTTCACGATGGGGAACCACTCCTGCCCCTAGAGGAAAAAGAGAACCATCACCCTGCGTCTCCAACTGGAAACAGTGCCTTATTTCCATTCCAAGGGGACTGGGTTTCCTCCCTCGGCTTAGCGTGCTAGTCACAGGACCCGAGGAGGCGCGCTGATTTCGGCACAACTGCCCAGCAGAGCACCGGCTCCCGCTTGCATCTAAATATCTGAGCTTCAAGCAGGCAGAAATGCCCTCCCACCTCTCCTTATCTTCTCTCTCCCTCCTTCGCTGGCTTCTGTAACTTCTTTGTTCCGTTTACTGGAAAGGTGACGCTTAAGGTCAAAAGACCCACTGTAACTAGCCAAATCCTAGAGCCACCACAGACCCTGGGAAAAAGTAGGGCTATCCAACCCAGGGCTTGGGCTCTGAGTGGAAAAGGAGTGGCGAGAAATCTCGTCCAGTAGCTCCTGGAACAGCTCCTGCGGACTCGTCCAACTCGCCAAGGACTGGGGAGACCCGGGACAGCCTTGGGGTGGGGCAGAGGGCGAGCTCCTAACTCTGCAAGCAAGTGGGCAATGCGCACCACCGGAGCAGAGGGTGCTGGAGGCGGGGAGGCCCCTGAACTCCACTTTGTACGCAGCAGCTGCGGGGCCGTGAGTACGTATCTCCGAACAAAGGAGCGCGCAGTCCGGGGGCGAGAGATTAGGGTTTGCTCGCAGCTGCCACTCGTGCTGAGCGAGTCTCCCACCACACCCGCTAGGCGAGCGCTGGGGAGCAAGGATTCGGGGGAGGCGGGAGAGGGAGACGCGGCGTGCGATTCCTGTTGCGCGGCTACGCATCAAAAGTTCTTGTGAACCAAGGAATGGCAACTATCAGAGCCGGGGAGTGGAGGGAGAAAAAGAGCCGGAGTGAGCAAAACAGAGAGCGAGTGTGGGCCGCGGTGACTTCATGCCTCACCAATGTCCCGCCCACGCTGCCCCGAGCTGTTGCTGCTACTGCCTCCCGGGGGCCGCAGCGCCTGCGGGCCGCCGGGCTAGGCGCTCGGTAGCGTGGGGAGGTTTCCTAGCAACTTGCGGCCCGCAGCGCGCCCAGCTATCCGCGGGTCGGGAGTCCCCCCTCCCCCCTGCCGCCCCCCCCC